>NW_020954548.1:5301159-5316464 GCF_900497805.2 Vombatus ursinus
GATAGATAGATAGATAGATAGATAGATAGATAGATAGATAGATAGATTTATAGTCTTCATGGTAGTGCAAAGCAAAACAGCAAGCTGCCTGAATAATTGAAGTCTCAATTAATATATTTTACTATGTCCTTATTCTTATAAAAATGTTTCCTCAATTGTAATTATGCTTATAATTCCTATTTCACAGTTATTGTCTTCACAATATTATCTTAAGTCAATGTGTGCAGTGTGTGTTATTTAAATATTAGTCATTACTAAACACAGATCTTAAGACTACTAGCACATTTACATTATAAATATGAAAAGAAAGAAATAACATTAGTTATTTCTTTGTTGCTATGAAAAGGTGGATTACTTAGGGAGATTCAATGGATTTTTGATGCTCAGTGACTCAAGACTGAACACCTCACTTGGTAAGGAGAAGCAACTCCTTATAGAATATACTGTTTTTACACAATTGACTATATTGATTGCATCAGATTAAATTCATTTAGAGCTAATCAAATCTCTCCACAAAATGCTGTCCCGATGATTCTATTTTACTCTGAGTAGATTTTAATGATGAGGAATTTATTAATAAATTCTTCTTCCATGGATCATTGTTTTGTACATCTGTGTTTAATACCCCTATTCTCCAGGGCCTAATCCTCAGGACTGAATCAGCAATCCTATTTAAGGCATTTCATTCTTTGACATCAGCAATTTTGCTCAACCATTGTTTGGAATGTGTATATAATAGTTTGTTCAATTCAACTTAATTAATATTTATAGAACCTTAACAGAATCAATGTCATTTTCTTAGCAAAATAAGATTAAATGGAAAAACACTGGTGCTCTAATGATCATTTTTTATACTTTACTACACATTTAGAAGTTAAGATAAATCCACTCATCTTTTGTCTGCTTGGGTAATCGGTACATAGAGGGATGGATTGATGGAGTGGAAAGAGGACTGCACCTGGAGTCAAGAGTCCTAGAATTAAGTCCAAAGTCTGAATTTTACTACCTGCCTGACAATGGGAAAGTCACTTCAACATTTTGGACCTCAGTTTCTTCATCTAGGTGATGATGATGATGATGATGATGATGATGATGATGATGATGATGATGATAACAATAGGTAATGTTTATGTAATATATACTATGAGCCAGCACTGTGCTAAGCTATTTACAAACATTATCTCATTTAATATTCACATCTAAAATGCATTATGTACTTATGTTACTTCACAGATTGTATTTTTGGGGGGATGAATAAAGTGCTTTGTAAATCTTAAAGCACTGTGGGAAAGTTAGTTGTTAATATAATGCCATCCATATACTGTTTCAGAAATTGTCTAATCTATCACCTTTTCGCTTCTGCCACTCAAATACATACATACATACACACACACACATATATGTGTATATATATATGTGTGTGTGTACATATATATATATGTATGTATAAAATTATTGCATAGTCTTGCATACACAGAAGGTAAGTGAAACCTCTAGTAAGTACATCTTCAACCAAAATTCACTTAGAAGGTATTGCATAGAGGCATTGTTGTTTATCTATCAGTTGAATTAGAGGGTCTATGAGATGCTTTCTGGTGAGAGAGTCAGTGATTTTGATCTTGGAGGCAGTTAAGAACACTGAATTTGTAATAAGAAGAAATGGTTCTGAATCCTACCTTTCTCAACAGTTGTCTGACCATGTGCAAGTCCCTTAAGTACTCTAAGCTTCTGTTTTCTCATTTTTAAAATGGGCATGATCATATTTCATTTATATTTTTTTTCCATATTGAAAGATCTTTTCTGATGGCTAGGCGCAACATAAAAGTTAAAATAGTTTCTTGAAATATATGCTAGCAGAAGATGAATGGGAGAGATTTAAAATCTAGGTCCACTGATGATCCATAAGTATTTCATTGGACGACCAGCCTAATCAAGGTTGGAATTTTTCAGTAAGTTGTCTGTGGGATGATTTTTCTATCTTCTTTCTTTCTTTCTTTCTTTCTGTCAGCATTGGCATCTCATTAAAGTTTTCATTTAAGGTATAGGGGGCCTGAGATCAGCAGGCATGAGGGAAGTACCCCCACAAAAGAAACTGTAGACCCTTGGAGTACTAAAGAATAATTCATCTGCCTTACAGGGTGATAGTGAGAGGCAAAGAAGATAATACATGGAAAGTGTGTTGTAAATTGCTGAACCCTACGTAACTATCTTATTTTAACTCGACCAGAGAAGCACAGGAATAGACTTTGAAATTAGATACCTTCTTAGAGTTAATTGCAATAGTCTAGCCTGCTCAGTAATTACCAGATAATCTGTTTTGTTTTGCTCTTTTTTTTGAAATTTTATTTATTTTATTATGAACTTAAGAAATAAAACAAGGATTTCCATAGCATAGTAGAATAGAAAAAGATGATTGTATATGAAAGTGCAAATCTATTATGTAAAACTTGCTATTCCTTTGAAATACATAATACAGTTATTACATATTTTTTCCTTTTTGTTTCTTCCTCCAAACACTAGAGATGGCTACCACTAGATACAAGTGTGATATAGATATAGATGTACATAGATATAGATATATATACACACACAAATACATACACATAGATGCATATATATATGTATATATGTGTGTATATGTATGTATGTATGTAAAACCATTCCATACATACTTTTATTTATCCATTCTCTCTCTAGATTCAGATGGCATCTTACTTCATAAGTTCTTTATAGTGAATTTGGGTATTCATAATAATCAAAATGACTTAGTCACCCAAAGTTGTTTTAAAACAATATTGTTGTTCCTGTATGAAACATTATAGTTGTTCTGCTCATTTTGTCCTTCATTGTGTCATGCAAGTCTACCCATGCTTTTTTTCTAAGATCATTGAGCTTATCATCTCTTACAGCACAGTAATATTCTATTAAAAATACCACAACTTGTTCAACCATCCCCCAATTGACAGGCATTCCCTCAATTTCAAGTTCTTTACCACCACAAAGAGAGCTGCTATAAATATTTTAGAACATATAGGTTCTTTTATTTCTACCCTAATCATAATGAGAAACAGATCTAGTAGAAGTATTACTGGGTCAAAGGGTATAGGTAATTTAATAACTCTTTGTGTCTAATTCCAGATTGCTCTCCAAAATGATGATGTTAATCAGATGACCTCAATCTTCAATCAAATGTGCAACTGTTTGCCACCATTCATTGAAAAATACTGTTGAAAAGAAACTCTGTCTACTAAGCATATGGTTGAGAATTGCTTTGATGTCAAAGATCTTTGAAAGATGGTGATCATGGAGAATGGAAGAGTGCAACAGAGAAGAGAAATGTCTGAATTTTCAGACAATGCAACAGAAAGGCATCTGCAACATTCAGACCAGAAGACTTGATTTGAGTTCCTGGAAAAATTCCAGAATGTCTTAATGATAGGTTTTATGAGTAATTAGAAAGGGAATCAATGATCACTGAGTTAGTATAGTTTCATTAAAAGTAGGTCATGTTGGACCAACCTCATTTCCTTTTTTGACAGGGTTAATTGTCTGGTAGATAAGGTGAATTATATAGTATGCTTAGATATCAGCAAAATTAATGACAAAATCTCTCATGTTATCTTTGATGATAAGACAGAGGTGTGGGCTAGATGATCACATAGTCACATGAATCTAGAAAGAATGCATGACTGGACCAAATTGTAGCCATTGTGGTCAACTTGGAGGGAATTATCTATTGGAGAGTTCCAGAAATCTCCCCTTTACTGAGAGGCAGAGAAAGAGTGAGAGTGAGAGAGAGAGAGAGAGAGATCAAAACTGGAAGGGAAAGAGCAAATTTTTTGATAGAGTTATAATCTGAATTGATCCTGTTAATATGAAGTTGGATACAAAGGCATATTGAGATTTATATGTGATGATATAGAAGAAAATGAAAAAAACTCATTTATGAAAATAAAATTACAGAAGAATTAGAAATTATCATGATTTTCTGTTAAAGTGAGGCAATAAAAGAAATAGTCCACATAGGACAAAAGTGGATTGATTTTATCCAAAAAGTATTATTTTATATGCTTTAAAAAGAAAGTTTTGACTTCCTCATGACTTATGTAAGCCTCACAGATAATTCAAGTTGGAGAAGTGAAGTTCTGTGAGGAACATTATTGGATTTTCAATTCTTTTCTTTTTTCTGTATTTTGACAATGGAATTGAGCTACAAATAGTCATATTAAAAAAAAACATGGATCTCAATGCTTTCTTTTAATGAAAATGTGGCATACTGGGAAGAGAATGAATTGGTGTCTAGAGTCCTGAACTTGAATCCCAGCTTTGACACTGACTACATGTTTGACCTTGGTTAAGTAACCAACTCTCTATTCCTCGGTCTTTTCATTTGTTAAAAGAAAGATAATAAAAGTTTCATCGTGTGCATTACAGGGTATTTGTGAGAAAAATGTTTAGTAAACAGTATGTTATATAATATCTATATACTTATACCTTGTATAAATCACTTAACATCCCAGTACCCTAGGCAGTTCTCTAAGTGTATATGCTACAGGATTGTTGAGGACTGCCTTGGCAAAATAAAATTTCCTCACCAGGATTTTAATGTCAGGGACATCACAAGTCCAAGCAACAATGAACAAAACCAAAAACTATACAGTATTATACAAGTATGAGTCGTTACTATGATTCTGAGTTTGACTTAGAATCAGGGAGAATCAGTCAGCTGGGGAGTTCCAAGACAGTGGATAAGGCAGTGGAACTGTTCTCAGGGGCCCTTGCAACCTCAGACATTTACTAACCATATGGCCATGGGAAAGTCACTTAAATTCTGCTTCATTTTTCTCATCAATAAAATGGGAATAATATTAACACCTGCTTCCCCAGAGTTGCTGTAATAATATGTATAAAGCATTTTACAATCAATCCTTAGAGTGATATATAAATGCTAGCTGCCATCATTATCATCATCAACATCAACACATTACGCTTTGGATTTGCCAGATGATGCAGAATAGTGTTCTTATAGGTTGCTATCCAAACAAACTAAACATTAGGGATTTTTATATGCAATCATTAATTTACATGTTCTTATTGAATAATTTAGGCAAGGGTGTTTAGAAAACTAAAAATGATTTGTGCTTAATATCATATGTGATACTATATCATCTCTCAGATATAAGTAAATATTTCATGGAATATATAGAAAAGTACATTATATTGGATGGCATAGCCAAGGACAGTAATTATGAATTTGCATTGGAACAATTTTTACATTTGAAATTGTATTCATATATAAATAAAATATATTTTGTCATGATGATATTTTCTTGACCTTCTGGCATTCTCATGAGAAATTTAGAAAGGACTCCAACCTTTAGGTGAACTCCCTGAGGCAAGGTGATAGGAAGACAAGAACAAAAGTTAAACAAGAAAGGCAGGGATGGATGACTTACGATACATATCTTCAGAGGAAATATTTAGATGGATAAAATCACGTCTGTTGAGAATTTGAGCTAACTCAAAAGTGGTAACTCTTCTCAATTCAGTTTAATTGAACAACCAATTTAGCATGAACTAGGTTTGAAGCAGTATACCAAGAGCTGATGATACAAAGAGAAAAATGAAATATTCTCTGACTTTAAGAAACTTACGTTTTACTGGGGGAGGTGGGGTAAAGAGGGAGGGTATGATGCAACATATTCCTATATTAATAAACAAAATGAGCATATGAAATAATTTTTGACCTGGTGGGAGGGCCACTAAAAACATAGAGTGGCCCTTGACCTGAGCTGTAAAGGGAACTAGGTATTCCAGCAGGCCAAAATGAAGAGGGAGAGCATTCCACCTATGGAGATGTCTACTGATGAAGACTAAGCTTGTAAACTTTGGTCACTTGAGAGGTGGTGGTGTCCTCAACAGAAATAGGTAGGAGGATCAAAAGGCTTAAAAAAGGAAAAGACATGAATTTTCCTTTGAACACTTTGAGTCTGAGATGCCTGAAGAACGTTCAACATGAGGTGTTCAGAAGGCAATTGGTCAGGTGGGATTGGATTTCCGCAGTGCAGGTCTTTTCTTTTTGATGCAGATCACAAAACCTTGCAAACCTTTGTAGGTAGTGCTATTAATAATTGATTCTGAAAAAAAATCATGTCCTCAAGGCCAGCCATTTTCTGATGAGGCCCTCTTCACCAAATTAAGCTGGTTCTTGTAAATAAGCACACAGCATGAAAACAGGATTCTATGCAAAGCCTTTCCAGCTAGGTAACTAGATCCTCACCCCCATCCCTGGCTGTAAAAGATTCCACAATCTCTAAGCTATCATAGCATTTGATTTAGATAGCTCTTCTAACCATTATCAAATTCATTTCTATATCATAGGACTTGTGAAAGTATCCAATTTAATTTACCTTACTAGATCTGTAAACTCCTTAAAGGAAGGATAGGGACCGTGATTTTTTTTTTTGGGTATATGGAACTCCCTGGATGAGGAACCTCCCTCTACCAATGGAGATCAGTACTTTTTGAGTGACTAATTGTCTAATAGATTTTCCTAGAACATTGAGAAATTAAGTGACTTGCCCAGGGTTACACAATCAAGATTTGTCAGGGGCAGGATTCAAACCCAGCTCTTCCTGGGATCTCAGTTGAGCTTTCTGTTCTCTATACCATGCTGCCTATCATGGAGGAAAGAGGCTTAATTTGTTTTCCTATCTCCATTGTGCCTAATGAAGTGCCTTCAAAATTGTTGTTTTTCAGTCATTTTTCAGTCATATTTGACTCTTTGTGATCCCATTTGGGATTTTCTTGGCAAAGATATTGGGGTGGTTTGATATTTCTTTTTCCAGATCATTTTACAGATTAGGAAACCAAGGCAAATAGGGGTAAAGGACTTGTCAGGGGTTACACAGCTACTAAGTGTCTGAGTGTGATTTTGAACTCAAGTCTTCCTGACTTTAAGCTTGGTGCTTTATCCCTGAACCACCATGCTGCACATCTTTAAATGAGCAGGTCTATAATTATTATTTTCATACTAAATTGATTTGACCTGAATTCAGTTGCCTATGCATTGTCTGAGTTAATATTAGTCCTTCAACAACTGACAGAAGGCAGAGACAAAGTAGCATAGGAGAAAGTGTGTTGTACTTAGAATCTGGGAAGAAAATTTTGAATTCTAGTTGTAATACTTTATTAATGGTAATACTTTATTAATGGTGGGAAAAAAGAGCAAGCTACTGAAGTTCTCTTGGTCTCAGTTTCCTCAGCTATAAAATGGGAAAAACAAATTGACCCTTCCTATTTTCCAGTTTGTTATGAAGAGAAAATTGTAGTATTGGTTTAAGATGTTATAAAAATGTGAGTTATTTTTGTGATTATTAATAAGAACAGCAGTAACTGAGTATGCCTGATTGGACTAGATCCTACTCATACATAACAAAAATGGCTAACATAGATGCTCTGAGAGCAGTGAATTATTCCTATTTAGCATGTGGCTACTACAACCTTGTGGATAGGGCATGTCCATTCTTCATCAGATTTGGAGGGAATAGCATCAAGGCACCTACATGGCCCTGGAAACTATTAGAACTAGTATATACAAAACATTTTTTTTCTGGTGGTTGTCTCCATGTTTCTGGCAGCTTTAGTTCACTAGGGATTTCACAGTAGTAACACAACTGACCTGATACTCTATAGTCAGAATTTCTTTACACTTGGCTAGAGACAGGAGTGACAAGCTGTAGGCCTGCAAAAACTATGCCAGATTGGGGCAATAATAGTTTGTGTGGTGATGAGGGTGGAAATTAGGAAGTGGAAGCTCTGAATGAGGCTTCCTTGCTTTTCCTTTATGTACAGAACAGTTATATCTCTGACTTGGGTTACAGATGTTTTCTCATTTTCAGAGGTGATTGGTAAGAAGGGATGTGTTATCTACTACTTCCACTCTTGGTTTTTTGGAATCTTTGAACACAATAATTGGTTTAGTGGAATGAGAGTGAGGGAGGAGGATGTTTTCCAATTTACTCTAAATTAGTTAACAAGAAGGATATAGAGAGTCTTATCTATATTGCCAGATGCTATGGGTATTTCTAGGCAAGATGGGTACTTATCTGTGAAGTTATTGAGAAAAGGAGGGGATGACCTTCTTGGCTGGTTTTAGGGGTGAAAGTAAAAGAAAGAACAAACAGCACTTACATGATTCTAGTCAATTGATATGGGCATGAATCTTTCTAGGGACTTCTACCTGTTAAATTATTTGGTAAGAGCCAGGAGGCTACCCCTGGGTTATTCTTTTTTCTTTTCCTTTGGGTTTCTAAATATTAATAATTATATAATCCATGACAGAGTGGTAATGGCATCCTAGTACACAAAGATCCTAAAACAGGGAGAACATCCTCACTTTTAATATAGTTATGTGTAATTGTATATATGCATATATCTATTCTATAATAATAAAAATACATTTATATTTCTGAGAAGGAAAAAATATTTGCAGTAATAAAATCCTAAGAAGCTAACATACGTATATATGAAATATTGTCAAGAACAAAGAACTGTGGAGAATAATATATACTAATAATAGTAATGATAATAATTTAGCACTTACTTTGTGCCATATATTGTGCTAAGCACTTTACAGTTATAATCCTATTTAATTCTGACAAATAATCCTTAGAGGTAGATGCTAATATTATCTCCATTTTACAAATGAGGAAACTGAGGTAAACAGAAGTGAAGTGATTTTTCCCAGGGTCATACATCTAGTGTTTGAGGCCAAATTTGAACTCAGATCTTCCTGAACCCAGACAAAATGATCTATCAGAAAAGAAGTGTAGAAGTTAAAGTTTAATTATCTGTCTCCAAAAGTTGGTTGGGAATCATTTTAGGAGGCCACCTTGCATAAAGTTTGCTATTTGTTTTGAGAAGTACTCACAGAATATCCCCCCATCTCCACCCCCACCACTTGTGAGTAAATAACTTTTCTTCTCAGTCCTATTCCTCCAATACTAAGGAGACTATTGACACCCTATCCTAATTAGCTCTTATTACATCAATAAGGTAAGAGAAGGAAAAGGAAGGTGGAAAAGTATAGAATAAGCATTCCTTAGTGCCTACTATATGCCAAGCGCTATGCTCATTTCTTTTTACAAACATTGTCTCTCACAACAACCCTGGGAGATATATGTTATTATTACCCAATTTTACAACTATGGAACCTGAAGCAAACAGATTAAATTACTTGCTCAGAGTCACACAGCTAATGTCTGAAGCAGAATTTGAAATCAATTCTTCCTGACTGCAGGCCCAGAGCTCTATCCACTGAAACACCAACTTCCCCTAAAGAACACTGGCACTTTTTTGCTACCTGCACTTTCACTACCTAATTGGTAGTTACTTGGTAAGCAATGGGTGGCCTTTGAATGATTGTGAACAGCAGAAGGATGTGATCATAGTTTTCTAACAGTAAGACCAATCTGATCAAAGTTTGTATAGATAAATTATCTGTCCTGTTATAATAAAAGCCTCCTAACAAATTTTAAGTTTCTTCTGTTTCCAATTAATCGTTTGGTCTTTCTGGGACCCAAATATATTTATACCCCTCCATTTTTCTAAAACTTATAAAGGTTTCCTCTTGCCTATCAAATAAATACCACAAGGTTTAGCCTGACATTTAAGGCCTTCTGCAATCTGATTCTAGTTTATAGGACTAGGATGATTCACATTCTTCCTTCTCATGTGCTCTATGCTCCAGTTAAACGTGACTACTCAGTGCCCCATAAGCTAATGTTATGTTTTTGTTTGTTTGTCTTGTCTTGATTCCTTTGTTTGAATCTCCCTTCTATATGAAATGCCCTTGACCTTGCATCTCTGATTGTTGACATCCTAACTCTTCCTTAAATTCTAGCTCAAATATCATAGCCTCGACGAAACTGTCTTAGATTTTCCCATCTGGAAGTTGATTTCTCCCTCTTTTCATCTTAATAGGTCTATATAATTCTTTTAAGCTCTTGTCAAACTCTAATTTGTTTTATATGTTGTTGTGTTATATGCCATATCACAGCTATTAAAATTCTAGAATTTTAGGGTTAGCAAAGGCCTTAGAGAAAATCTAACTCCATGGCTTCATTTTATTGTTGAAGTAAATGAGACCAAGAGATATTAAGTGACTTGCTCATTGTCATACAATTAGAAGTGATATAATAGTGACTATTCCCCTGGTCTCCTGACATCTAGATTGGAGTTCTTTCCAGTCAACCACACTATCATTAGATTATACATTGTTTAAGGAAAAGGACCATTTCTTATTTACCGTTGTCTACCTCCCCATGCGCTACTAGTTTACCTTCATGTCTTTTATAGGTTTTTAATAAATGTTAGCCAAGGCTGACTACAGCTTTCACATAGTCTCCTAGAAAATGTGTTACCAAGTACAGAATGTGGACATGATCCCATAGGCAGGTAGATAAGATATCCACATAAGCCTGGATCTCCTCTCTGAGAAAACATGAAGGTGGTCCAAGAATTTTGATAAAGAAATCCGGAGACCCCACAAAGTCTGAAAAAGATAAATTAAGAAGGCAGAAACCAGCTAAGGGAATTATGATAAGGGTTGCTAGGGAGGCTCAGAGTTTCCTGAGCTCCTGTGATCCCTATTATTTGGTTGGCTTTGGATAGTGCCTCATATGAGCTCAGGGGGAATTAATGAAACAGCTATCAGCTCAACAGCACCAGTCTGAAATTATTTTTCTTTCCTTAGAACTCTCAAGTCACTTTGTATCTCTATATGTACTTATTTTATGCTTTGTTTTGCTCTCTAGTTTACAGACTTATCAAGAAGTGAGTGAATAGATGAAGTATTAAATGAGTGCTTACTGTTTACAAAGCACTGAGAATACAGAAAAGAAATTTAGACAGTCCTTGCTCTCAGAGTTTACATTCTAACGGGGAAGACAACACTTATACAAGGCTTCACCTGCAAGTCAAATGGAAAAATCTCATGCTCTTTATGGTACAGAAGCAAAGCAGATGCTAATGTCTCTTCTTTAATGCCATTTAAACTAATACATATATATATATATAACATATATTATATATGTTTCTTATGTTAAGAAATTAAACAATGTCAAGAATTTTAATGTTAATTGGGGTCTTCATTATATTTGTTTATCAGACCTGCAAGATCTCTATCTCTAGGTTGCATCTTCAGAACTTTCCAAGGTGATGAATGAGGATACTGATCTAGAAGCATTGTTATTCCCAAAGATATTTTGGTTCAAGGTGCCAAGCTGTTCCCATGAGGGTTTGATGTAAAATGACAGTCAAGGTGGTGGTGGTGACTGTTTAACTTGCTTGGCACATGACACCACCTGCCTTTCCTTCATGGTGTCTTGCTGCTTTATCTTGGATGACGTTTAGAAGGGATGGTTATACCCTTCTTGACAGGATTTGCTTTGCTGGAAAGGGAGTTCAGACAATGGAGGTAGTAATCAGACCACGCCCTGCATAAAACCATTTTGGAGGCACTAAAAGTTTTCAGATTCTCAGCCTGAATTGTCAAAATCAAATTCTTTTATCCTGAATTGATTTTTGAAGCAAGGTTTTGTACCTGGTAAAATTACCTTGATAAAAGTGCAGGCCATATAAAGGTCAAACAGCAGTTACAATATGAATGAAATACTATTTGACACAACCCTGATCTTTCGCTTTTTTATGGTTTGAGGACCTTTAATTTTTAATGAAATAAATTACCTTGGCATAGAAGATGGATCTTTCCCAAAGGCTGTCCAAATCACAGAAATGGCATAACAAGGCTGACTCTAACCCGTAATTGTATGATTAATGCATTGAACAGCCTTGTTCTTTCGTTGCACATTCATCCATTTTATTGAAAGAATTCCCTGAAGATCAATTCTCTGTACAAATCAGAGTGAAAATGCCAATGAGCAAAATGTTTAAAATAATAAGGAAATCACAAGACAAGAATTAATTTCTACACAAACAATCCATCCCTATCTCCCACACCCTCACCTGTGGGCTAAAATGTCTCAATGAAATCATGAGTAAGATACCAAGGGGGTATGGTATCACAAAAAGAGCATGGGCCCAGGAAGCTGAAATCTGAGCACTGGCTCCTACTCTTACTTGTGTGACATGAGTAAGTCACTTAAGTACCCTGACCCTCTGCTTCATTTTCTACAAATTGAGTATAATATCTACCTTGCCTCCCTCATGGGGTTGTTGAGATGATCAAATGAGAAAATAGATGTGAAAGCTTTTTCATAGACCACAAAACACTATAAAAATGTGAAGTAATCTTATTTAAAGAACATACCTAATAACAGAAACCATCACTTGTAATGTTTCTGATAAATTTGCTAGGCTTTTAAAAAAACACCATGTATCAGGTCACAATTATCAGTATGTTTATAATACCTCATTTTTAAAGACCCCATAAGGTTTTTCTTTCTTTCAAAATTATGGTAGAAAAATAGAAAAAACAAAGGAGTAAGTTAAGATTTTTCTTAACAGGTTTATAGAACAGCTCTAGACATAAAAATTACCAGTTACAGACTTTTCTCCTCTAGAAGGACTTGTAAAGAGTGATCCATATGTGTCTTTAGGATTTTCCAAGGGCTTTCTAAATTAACTGCATTGAATGAATCAGGGAAGCATCCCATTGATTTATGATTTCATGGAAACTGGTTGTTTCACTGAAATGAATGTTTCATACCATTGTTTCAGTATGTTCAGGTACAGGCATAGGAATTGTTTAAACAATATTAACTGTACATACTAAACCCAAAATGCAGAAGTCTATAAGCCAGGCCACCTGCAGACTTGCTCCTAGACTTCCCAAGTACATGCAAAGTCTGCATCTATTCTTAAAACTAATAAATGAAACATAGGAAGACATTCAAGAACTGATACAAAGTGAAGTGAGTAGAACTAGGACAACATTGTACACAATAACAGTAATATTGTAATGTGATCAACTTATATATTCTTAGCAATACAATAATGATCCCAGACAATCCTGAAGGACTTCTGATGAAAAAAATGCTATCAACCTTCAGTGAAAGAGCTGATGGAATCTGAATGCAGTTTGAAGCAATTTTTAAAACGTTATTTCTCTTTTTTGGGGGGCGGAGGTCTGTATTTTCTTTTGCAACATAGCTAATGGAGATATTTTCCATGACTGCATATTTATACTCTATGAAAAATTGCTTGCCTTCTCAAGGGGGTCAGATGGCATGGCAGGGAGAAAGAGAATTTGGAATTTAAAATAAAAAAAAAGAATTAAAAAATTTACATGATATTGAGAAAAAGAAGAAATTTTTAGGAATCTGATAACTGATCATAATAAAAATAAAATATACTACTTGGTTTAATTTTTAAACTATAGGGGGCAGCTAGGTGGTGCAGAGGATACAGCACCGGCCCTGAAGTCAGGAGGACCTGAGTTCAAATCCAGCCTCAGACCAAACACTTGACACTACTAGCTGTGTGACCCTGGGCAGGTCACTTAACCCCAATTGCCTGAAACAAAAAAAAAAAGAAATTACAAATTAATTACACAAAATAAAATACATTTTTCAGCTGATTCACTGATACATATTTTTGATAACAGATAATTCATAATGGACACCAAAAAAATCTACAAATTATATTACCTGAAAATCAGTTCATTGATGGTCAACATAAAAGAGCAATGTTACTTTTAAATTTAACACTATGGCATTTACACAACTCATTATGTTTGAACAGCTTGTTTCTTTTCTATATTGACTTGATTTACATTTCTGTAGTCATGTATTTTAATTTTGTCTCTGTTTTATTCTCTATACATCACTTGATGAAAGGCTCTCCATTTTAATCTGAACTTTTTATATTTGTTATTAATTCTGGTACAGTTCCACTGACAGCTAGGTGGTGCCAAGGATAGACCACTGACCACTGAAAAAAAGTTTGAGTTGAAATCTGACCTCAGACACTTAACTAGCTGTGTGATCACTTAACCTTGTTTGCCTCTATTCCACATATACAAAATGAACTAGAGAAGGAAATGGCAAACACTCTAGTCTCTTTGCCAGGAAAACCCCAAATGGGGTCACAAAGAGTTGTACACAAATGAAATGACTGAAAAAAATCAAAAAGAGTTCAATTATACGTTATAATCTCTTCCTGCAATCTACAATCATTGAGGACATATTCTCTGTCTCTGTTTCTCTACCTGTCTCTCTGTTTATGTATGTACATGTATGTGTGTATGTGTGTGTGTGTGTGTGTGTGTGTGTACATATACATATATCACAACTAACAGTCCCATGGACATTTTTGAACATGTGATTATTTTCTTGCCGTCACTACACTTCTTAGGCTATAGTTCCAATAGTGGAATCTCATGGTAACAAAAAAAAAAAAGAAAAAGAAAAAAAAAGATGGCTAATACAGTCTTCCATAATTTTAGATTGTTTTCCAGTCTTTGTCCCGCCCCTTGTTTTCTCAATGATCTTTAGACAACATGAGACTAAAAAGACAACAATCTTATTTCCTGCTTTTGAACTACTCAATTTATTACTTTCCAAGTTCTGTAAAACAGAATGTTTTTTTTTACTTACAAGTAATTCTTTTAAATTGTAAATACTATTACAAGTTTCTCTTTACTATGTGCCCTTATGTAAAAGTTTACAACATAAATTTTCATTATGTGAAATATCATATGATTGTATTATTTACAGAATATTAATGATTACAGTTTTATAGAACAGATGAAATTTGCTTACTTATATCTATCCTAGATAGTCCTTTAACTGACCAATGCCTTATGTGGCTCAATGTTCCCCACACCATTTAAACCACAAATCCTTGTTGTTGTTGTTGTTGTTGTTGTTTGGGAAGCACAATCCCAGAGTAGGTCTACAAGTATAGAAGACTATCTACAACCAAGGATAAAGTGGTAGACAAACAGAAAGAGAAAGGGTGACATTTTGCCTTCTTCATGGCTTTGGGTGTAAGCAAGGATATGCTAGAGCTAGCTCTAAATGGCTTCTAAGAGCTGATTGGTAAATTTTCAGTGTGAGCATTTGCACCTCAGAAATTGCTACAAATTGGGGACTGATTTATTATTTCACTGATTTTCTAGACATATTAAATTGTTAATGCATATTAAACTTAAAAGAGTATCTATAGATATAGATGACATATTTAAAAGGATAGATGATGAAAGAAAGAGAGAAAGAAAGAAAGAAAGAAAGAAAGAAAGAAAGAAAGAAAGAAAGAAAGAAAGAAAGAAAGAAAGAAAGAAA
>NW_020954548.1:5316474-5350109 GCF_900497805.2 Vombatus ursinus
AAAGAAAGAAAGAAAGAAAGAAAGAAAGAAAGAAAGAAAGAAAGAAAAAGAAAATAGAAAGAAATATAGGTTTTTTTTCTTTTCTGGAGAACCCAATTAAATATTTACCAGTATACTTCTGGTTGGACGTCCTTTCTGTTGTGCATGTGTGTGTGTGTGTGTGTGTGTGTGTGTGTGTGTGTGTGTGATCACAGTTGTGCTTGTCCCGTAGTGAAAGTCATATTGTCCTGAGTGCTTTAATGTTTTCTGGTAGAAATTTCCATTTTGTAATGTAAACATAGGCACAAGGTAAATTATAATGATCAGTATGGGTAATTAGCCAAAAGCAAGATCATTGTGATAAGCCTACAAATCTAATGGAAATACTTGTTCCTTATTCAGCAGCCTCAAAATATGATTGCCTTATGGAAGAAGTTTATAATTGTATTTGTTTATTTTCCATATTTATAGACTTCTTTATATCTTATTTCCTTTGTATCATCTGACCTTCTGCAGAGTTAAATATGTACTGTAGCTTACCCTAAATTCAAAAAGTTATTTTGAACAATTGCATAAGAGCCATTTCATCTTTTGTAAGGCCTCTAGGAGGTACAGTGGATAGAGAAAGAGGCCCGGTGTCAGGCATACTCATGTTCCTGAGTTCAAGTCTTGGCCACACATGCTTACAACATGTGTGAACCTGGTCAAGTCACTTAGCCCTATTTGTACCAGTTTCCTCGTCTGCAAAAGTAGCTGGAGAAGGAAGTGGCAAACCACTCTAATATCTATGCCAAGAAAACCCCAAATAGGGTCACAAAGAGTCAGAAACAACAGAAAACAATAAAACAATACTTAGTATCCTCATTTGGAGAAACCCAGACACAAACAATATTACTCTATTTGGAGATGAGCCTCAAGTCAACTCCAGATACAGGATTAACAAACCAAAGGTAGAATATGATCCCCTTGGTGATTCTTCCAGATAGGAGAAAGCCCATGTGACCCCAGAGATTGAGTTGTTTGATTGCTGGGAGGGGTAGTCCTCTAAGACATGATACACTTAACAAAAAAAAAATTGTTGAACTGATTTTTTATTAGTCAAATTGAGACAAGATAGGTTTTTATTTGTCTTTGGATACTCAGATGATGCAAAGTGCCTGACACATAGTAAACACTTAAATAAATACTTGTTGCTTAGTTAATTGATTTATTCAATGAGAAGCAAAAGACAAAATAAATATATATACTCCAATAGGGAAAAGGAATTCACACAGGACGTTATTTTCTATATAGAGTTTTCATACTCTGGGTTTCATCTTTATAGAAAGTCTTCCCCCCTCTCCCCAACAAGGCATCAGTTACTTGTCCTCTTTTAATTGTTCTTGCC
Source organism: Vombatus ursinus (assembly GCF_900497805.2). Lineage (NCBI taxonomy): Eukaryota > Metazoa > Chordata > Mammalia > Diprotodontia > Vombatidae > Vombatus > Vombatus ursinus. Next base: position 5,317,841 of record NW_020954548.1, read on the forward strand.
TTGTTAAAAGCAAAACAAAATGAAACAAAAAAGAAATCTGTTACTATAGTTCAACTATTACACATAATATTAAACAAAAAAAAGAAACACCAGTAATATCTTTTTTTTTTGAAATTGATTATCAGAATGAAAAGGTAATAAAGACACAAATAAGAAGGACAACTAATTTAATCATGAAAAAATATATATCACATTGCATCCACAAGGCAATTTTACACTTTAATTATTAACAATTAACAATTTAACTCTATCAACAATTTAACATCAGTGAATTTAGTTCATTTTATCTAATCCCAAAATGGTTGCAACTCTAATGATGCAAGTACCTGATGCAGTTCCTTGTTTACAGAATAGATGTCTCCAATGCTACCTTCAACCCTATATACAGTCCCAAATGAAATCCTAGTATGAATCCTATTCATGAGGAATAAAGCACTAGGAGAAACAACGATCTGTGCTTATCCTTAAGTAAGTTGGAACATCTGGCTGTCCTGCCAAGGTACAAAAAAATAAAGACTTGTCTAAGAGGCAGTCTGGTAAGGTATTATCATTCAGCTTTTATTGGTATACATAAGGGAACACCTGGACCAAGCTACAGCCTTAATGCGTTATTTACATCAGAGTCTACTGGAGGTAAAGGATCATTGAGTGGGCTACTTTTCCTCCTGAGTAGATAAATAGAAAAAAGACTTTAAAATAGAATTTGCAATGAAAGAAGTTATTTATCTCACAAAAGTTATCCTTTCAATTCCCTAGCAACATTCTAAAAGGCTACAGTAGCAGCAAAACAAAGTCAGGGAAGAAGTGCCTCAAGGCTTCCCCAGTCCTCCAATTTCTGATTCATGTCTGACCCTTCCCAACAACCAATCATTGAAGTGAGAATCTAATACCAGTAATGGCAGTTACCTGTCATAATGTAAATAAAATAGCTAGAATGGTGGTTTGACTGGCATAATTGTGTGCATTGTTGATGGTTCAACTGTTTACATTGGAATGATATAGACACGGCTTTAAATAATTTATCACATAGCTAAAATATGCTCCTGACTCACGCCTGTTGGTTGAGACGTAGTGCAATATAGGGATAAGCAGTGTGGTTATGTGAAAAGTGCCCTGAACTGGGGATTTGCAGACATTTGAGCTAGTCCCAGATTGTTTAATTACTACTTATGTGACTACTTATGTGATTGTGAGCAAGACACGTAACCTTCCTGGGCTTCAATTTTCACATCTAAGATATACGAACAATAATACACTATGTACTCCATAGGGCTATTTTGAAGAAAGTTGTGAATAAAATATGTCCATGTGAACTGTTCTAATTGGGTAATGGTTCTCATGCTCTCATTTCTATTAACTTTTTAACCTTCACCTTAATCTAGTTCACACACACATTCAATGTAGCTTATATTTCATGTAAAATTATTTATATTGCATTATATAATATATAATTTATTATAGCAGTTCCACATTGTTGTACTGAAATTTACCTCTACAACTTGGTAGTATAACTCTTAGCTGTAACATCTAAAGTAAAGCAAAATAAGTCTAGTCCTAATTCCATATGACAACTATTCTAATAGTTGAAGTCCTCCAGAAAAAAAAAGTAACTCCTCTGAAAACAAAATCCTAACAAACTAAAAATATGGTACTCTATCCTATTCCACAGCATTAAAGCAAGGTGGTGATGTAATAACATTATGTTTATAGAGGGCATAAAGCTTTATAGAATGCTCTCCTTACAACTCTATGAAGTAGTGGAAGTGGGTATAGTGTAATTAGAAAAATGAAACTCTGCAAGGTAATGTGATTTGACCATGATTATATAGTTTGTAACTATGAAAGGATTTCAGTCTCTCATCCACTAGTAAGGATTCTGAAAACAATTATCTCCATATTTGTCTTGAATAGTATTAAGAATAGGCCTGACTCATGCCTGTATCCTGTTAGTTACCCTGTTAGTTCAGGTCTAATTTGAGACAAAAGGAGGTATTTGTAGATCTTTCAATAATTAACACATTTTTACTTAGCCATAGGACTGAAAATCTTTTCAAACTTTTCCCTCCAGCTCTTACCTTGAGAAAATAAGGCACCATCATCTTCATATGGAAACCAATCTGGTTAGCAGAGCAAGGTGTGGCCTTATTCTCTTAGGTAACCAAGAAACCTCATCAATTTGGCTGTAGGTTACAGGGAAGCTGTGGGCTTGGGGATGTGTGGCTTGAGCCTTGGCTCTCTTCCCCCAACCACTCACCCAACCCTACCCTAACTGACTAATCCACCTCAACTTAATCAGTTCCTGAGAGTTTCATTATCTCTTGGGAGAAAAAAAAAAGAACTAGAAGAGTTAAATTGTCAAATGTTAGACATGTTTCAAATAGTACATATCCCATCTCCCATTATTCCTTTACTCAGTAAAGTCTTGAGTCTCCCTAACACATCTAGAGACAAACATAAATTTTGTTTGGAAATCAAAGCTCTTTACAACTTGCTCCAACATACCTTTTCTGGTATTATGACACATTACTCCCCCATCATCCCAACTGGCCTTCTTAATTTTCCTCATGCATGGTGCTCTACCTTCAGCCTTCCCTGCCCTCCCTCCCCAATATTCATTTACCCTTTACTTCCATCTCTTAGAATCCCTATCTTCCTTCAAGACCCTCAGTTTACCAAAAAACTTTTACACGAAGCCTTTTCTGAGTATCCCTCCCTAGTTACTAAGGCTTCCTGCCTGCCATTTACTTTAAATATACATTGCATATGCTTTGTTTATATCTACATATGAATTTTTTTTCCTTTTCAATCCAATAGTGTGTAAGTCCCTGGAGGTCAGGGACTCTTTTTTCCCCCAGCTTTCACAAAGGGTTTATTATTGACAATACAGTGCCTTTTGTACAACCAGCTTCAAGCAAAATGAAGAAAATTGGTACCCGAAAAAAACATCTGCAGCAAAGGGGACAATGGGCATTCAGCAAAGTATATTGCACAATTTGTATTAGCTTCAGGTCTAGGAAACACTGTAAAAATGGTCATGAATGTCACAGAATTAGACAACCTGAACTGTTTGGTTTTTTTGTTTTTTTTTTAATTTGGGGGAGGGATCATGACTGATTACTCTGATACCAAAGCCCATGGAGAGCTTGATTCTAGTAGCTGTGGGAGGTTAGAAGGCTGGGCCCCTGCCAATCAAACTCCTGCTCAAGTGATTGCACTTAGAAAAGAGCCACACAACCCTTGGAGGAGCACAGGAACATGGCCATTCCACAACTAAGACCACAAGCCTGTTTGCTCATTGTACTGATTATTACAGGTAACTTGGAAGACTATTCAAGGGTATCCTAGTTCCTAACACCTTCTGCCTCAAGAGGACCTTCTAGAGTACAGCCACCCCACTCATCTCTTAAGTAAGGAGGATGTGCCCACTCCCCTGGGGCCACCTGCTGGAGGTTTGGGAGAGTCCTGGAGGGCACCCTGCCTGCTCACTCCTACAGGAAGCCTTTCAGGGCAGTTTTACTGACTCACTCCATTTGCCGCCTCTTCACAACTTTGGCCAGTTTTTTCCCAATCAGGCTACTGTTTCTCCCTTGTCTCCCTGTCTCCTTGTCCAGTAAATGGGTAGTGGTCCCAGCTCTCAGTCAGATTGGTTGAAAACATGGGAAGGATACATGGTTTTCCATGCAATGTGTGGAGGAGGCAGATAATCCTAGTTACACTGGAAGAAAGCAGAGTCCTGGGTTTAGGAATCACAGTTCTAGTGGTAATTATAAAGACCAATGCAGTGGGAAAGGCAAAGATGTTTTCCAGACACATTAGTTGTTCTCAGGTAACAAGCATTCAGTAAATCCAAAACCGTCTCCAAATCCTCTTTTTGGTAATGACAAGACACAGAGATTGTCAGGAGGAAGCTTGTATGGACGCTTGCTCGCTTCATCATCAGGACCACACCATGGCCTGTGTTTTCCTTTTGGTTTGCAGGAAGCCTCCAGAAGTAAGGGAGAGGGCACAATGTCCCATATACACCTCATGAAAGAGCTCTGAAACTTGGGGCTGGTGCGCCACTGTCAGCTCAGACTCTGGAGGACTTGACACAGGGCTCTGTGCCCCCAGGGGCCCTCTTCCCAGCAGAGCCATGTTCTGTGTCCACAGGCTCCTCCAGGAAATGGACATGTCAGTTTTGTGGTTCTAGTCAAGGGCAGTATTGCCTTAGTACTACAGTACCCATGAAAGCTGGAGTGTTCGTGTGTCCCTTCACATAATTGGTAAATGATCTTCTAAAGGAATAATACAAAATAAAAACATCTATAGGTTTCCGTTTCACGTGCTTCCAAACTTTCAGACTCCCAGACTGCAGCATCTTCTTGATGCAGGTCCAGACCCCTTGTTTTCCCACAAGGTTTATCCATCTGTACTGATCCTGTGAGATTGCTTTGGTATCCAAAAAGCTTCTTTGTCTGATGCCATCACTTGGTGCAGCACTCCTTGAAACTGGTAAAGCACCTTTAGGCTTCTCTCTTCATCCACACATGGGTCATAAAACTCAGGAAACCCAGCCTTGGAGGCTTTGGTAAGGATGAGCTTAGAGTCCTTCACCAAGCACTGCAGGGGGACAGTCACATCAATCACCTTCACCTTCTCACTCTTCCTGCTCTTGTCATTGACAAACTTGCCATACCAAGAGTTCAGGATTATCAGTCCCATTCCGGACTCTTCTGCCTCGATTATCCTTCATATGGATTATTGCATCAACCGAACAGCAGATTCTGCCTCCTGTTTCTTTTGCAGAATACAGGTGGCTGTGCTCTCTCTCTGCTTCTCCAGTTCTTTCTCTTTCTGAGCCCTGAGATACGGTTTGATGACTAGTTGGTGCATGGTGAAGTAAACAACCAAAGGTCCCATGGTGGCATAGAATATAGAGCTGGGAAGGAGCTGATCAAACCTGCCTTGAGATAATCCTTCACACGGGTCTGATAACCATCTTGGAATTTATATTAATAGCTGATCAATGCAAAGGAGTGGGGGATTCCAAGCTGAAAGGCCACAGTAAAGCGACTGGTCTTCATGTCCAGGACAATGCTTGTGTTCGTGGTGGACTGGATGCCCCATTGCCACTGCAAAGAGCCCATGGTGTTCTTATCTAGGTACCTCGCCAACAATGGTCAGGCCGGGTAGGATTTCCCCGGGATGAAAACTGCAGAGCACAATTGGTCATAATAAAGCATCTTGGTGTAAGGTTACAAAATAGCCTTAGGCCAAATAAGGGGCCTTGAAGGTCTCGTCTCCAAACTCAGATTCTCCCCATCCCTTTGCAGAAGTCACTTGCCAGACAGCGAAGTTAATGGAACCTCCTCCACTTCCATTCTGGGTCGAGAGGCTTCCAGAGAGGATGACTGTGTCTGTTGCTGTCAAGGGTGCCTCCATGGACTGTGAAATGTGCATTTTGTTAATTTCAAACTGAGGAAAGCCTCACCTAGGGCCATCTTCATAATCCTCATCAAAGCTGTCAAAGTGGTCAGTGGCATCTGTTCCAATGCAGATGGTGCCCTTGGGGTTGGTTCGCTGTTGAAGCCTCCCCTCCTCTCACTCTCTCTGTAGCCCCTCAAACTCTTCTCTGATTGCAGCTGGTGTTGGTCTCCTCTCCACAATCTCCCATCCTCCCATTTCCAGTCCTCTTTTCCCATATATATCATAGATGGCCCTGGTTTGGGGGTCACTGAGAACTTCATCAGCCTGGGTGGACAAGGTTAAACAGTTGTTCGGCTTGTGATTTGAGCTCTAGGTCTCGGTGCTTGTCTGGATGGTAAAGCATGGCACAGCCGCCGGGAGGCAGCTTTTAGCTCTTCAGAAAAGTCTTCTCCTCCTGCTCCAGTGTGGGAGAGGGAGGATTGAGGGAAGGTACATCCAGTACTGGAGAGTGTGATGAGGGATACAGGGTCTCCTGCGGTGAGCCAGCTTTTTACGACTCCCAGCGAATGTTCAGCAGTGAGTAATAGTTTTCATTGCCTAGCACCTCCTCTATCAAGGCCATCGCCATCTTCCCAACCTTTCACCCCACTCATGGACTCTTTCATTTTAGGTTTATTTCAGCAGTGCCTAGTACAATGTTGTCACATCTTAGGTGTTTAATGTTTGTTGATTGATTCACAAATAACAGTTACATCTCAACATTTCATACCTTGGGAGATAGTAGTTCCACTAGATATCTTCTGACAAATGCTAGATGACCCTTTGTTGAAGATTTAAAGAGAAAATGCCCTACTACATATGTGTCAGATTAGATAGTCCCCAAGGTTCCCACCCACTCTGAGATTTGTATTCTGTGACACTTTTAATTTTCGTTTCTCATGTATTAGGCCACACAAGATTTATTAAAGGACTAAATGTGATTTTCTCAATGCACATCTCCATAAAATAATCTAGCAATCATAAATATCCTATGAAAAGATTGGGCAGTTTGACATTCTGTATCCTCCATTTCTCTGAGCCTGAAGCCTCCTTCTCTGATTATACTGAGAGAGAATAAAACTTTTGCTATTTATTTTAGTTAGGTCAAATACTATGGACCTGCCAGTGGACCAACTATATTAAATAAAAATATGTTGATATTAACAACATTTTGTTTTCCAGATCATTTCACTTATTCTATGAAAGATCATTCTGGGTAAAAAGTATCTCAACATATTTTGCATATTTTCTTCTTAATTCTAATAGTTACTCACTCAATATTTACTGAACACATCAGGTTGTAACAAGATATATTTCACATTAAATTATAAATTAATTTGCTCTATGCATTTGTAGACCTCAAATTTATTTGGCTATGATCCAGGAAAGTTGATTCTTTCACATACATGTGTTATTTATCTAGATATAAGCTAATTTACAGGTTTTGTATATAATATCTAACGTACCTTTCAGCTCAAATTGATGCTCTCCGACGGAACATTAAAAAATTATTTCTCCATTTATAATATATTCCAAATTTTAAAAAAATACTCCTATTCCCTGGAAATCAGTCTTCTAATTCTGGCGCCTATAGTTTTTCTGCCCTGAGTATTGTTGTAAATTGGGAGTAAATAAAGTCAGTTATGTCATAAGATTATAAAAGCACAGGTCTTAGAGCTGGAAGAACCTGAGGTCAAGAATAAGGCAATGTCTTATGTTTTCATAATTTGAAAGTAACAGGTCCAGCAACTTCTCTTATTCTAAATTCAGTGGTCTTTTTTGTTGTTTTTTAACCACATCCCACTAAAAAAGTGATTTGTAAATTATAAAGTTTTTTTTTAACAAATGTAAAAAGACAGCTGTTATAAATGCAAATGAGCCCAGCAAAACTCTCCAGTACAGCCAGAACCAGATTAAAAAGTCACTGGGAATAATTGAACAAATTAAAACAAAAATACAATACAAAATAGCTAATGTTAATTTATGGTTTTTTTCTATATCAATATTCAGCTTGCCCAAATTTCTTTGAATCTGACAAAACTGATTTAGTGGATAGAGAATTGACATTAAAGCCAAGATGGTATTGGTTCATGTTCCACCTCTGATACATATTGTCTCTGTGACTTTGAGCAAATCATTTAATCTGTTAGTACCTCAAACAACTCTTTAAAACTATATATTGTACAGAACTACTAACTTATGTTGGTGAAAATTGCTTCTTCACCAAGGATTTCCCAATATCAATGAAATTATAGATCCAGTTCCTATCTGTATGCAAATAAAAATTAATGCTTTTGACATGTAAAGTGAAGTCTTATCATACATAGACATGAAATCCAATATATTTCCTTTAAAGTTTTTTTTGGGGGGGGGAGTTGATTTTATTTTTTAAATGGCCCAATTGTCAAATAAAAACACTTGTATATGTCACTTAATATATGTTACACAGGGAACTATATAGCTCTATTCACATATATTTAAATTATATAAATGTATTAAAAGAAAGCAGACTTAAGACTAATCTCAGGGAAAAAAACAAGGAAAAGGAAAGCAAGTTATCATAATTTTCTATGCATTAATAGTATTTTAAAAACAGAACATTAAATTTATTCTTTAAAGGGAAAATAATCAGGCAAATTAATAAGAGCATTTTCACTAAATATTTCAATGAATTCAATACAGCTGTTACACTGGGGTGGTTATTTTGTTGTTGGTTAGTTGACAACAGACTAAGAGTCATTACCAAGAAACCATTTACTTAGAAAATATGTGAGAGAGGAAGTCTGAACACTTAATGTTATGCTATGGGTCATGTGATTGACTGCCAAAGGTGCCTTAGAGACTAGAATTGGGTGTTCATGTAGGTGTTAGCATTTAGGATAAGTATGTATCAAATTTAATTGTTATTCTATAATTGTATAATGAACTATATATAATTATATAACAGAACTATGTATAATTTAGTTAGAGTTAAGGTTAAATATTAGATTAGGTAGAGATATAGGGTCTAAGAGCAACTAGGTGGAACAGTGGATAAAATGCCAGGCCTAGAGTCAGGAAGACTCATCTTCTTGAGTTCAAATCAGGCTTCAGACACTTACCAGATGAATTACCTTGGGCAAGTCACTTAACCCTGTTTGTCTCAGTTCCTCATCTATTAAATAATATTGTTCAACTTTCATACTTTTTAATCTCCCTTCAATGGTTTTGGCTGGAAAAGGGTCTAAATATATTACTAAATGTGAAATTTAGGCCTGTCCACACAATTTATTTAACCAAGGTTTAATTTTCCTCTATGAACTCAGCAAGTTAATAATTGTCTATAATTCTATTTATCTAATTTTTATATTTACAAATAATCAGTCATTTAGGGGTCATCTGATTCAGAATCAGAAGGTATTTGAGAAGTCATCTTATCTTCTAATATTATTCTATTAATACGAAACTAAGATGCAGAGAAGTGTGGTGATTTGGCCAAGCTGACTAGTTAAGTAAAAGAGAAAGGATCTGAACCTAGGTGCCATGACTGCAAATCCAGTACACTTTCTACTGCTCGGTGACTAATATATTTAATATTTGTTGACTAATGAGAATGGCACTTTAAAAGTCAATACATTGCTTTTAGTTTTATTTAAAATAATTTTAAAAAGAAGGTTACATTCAGGAGGTTGCATAAATAAATCCAATGCACTGGTATATCAAAGAAAGTCATTGGAAGGGGGATCATTCAAAATACTATGTGGTGTCAAGAAACTGTGATTGAATTGGCATGCCCAAAATTACTTGAATATTTTAATTGAATATTTGCTGATCCATCCCCCAAGTTCAGTTAAATTAGTTAAATACCTAGTTAAGCATAAAGACAACTATATGTTTAAAAAAAAACTTTTGGTATATCGGGTATAGGTTGTGTAGAATGTTATAAAGATAAAAGAAACTTTTGAAGTAAATTTGCTACCCGAAACAGGACCAAGTCAGGTTTAGCAGACAAAGGCAATCTCAAACATTTTCTGAGCTCCTTCACTTTTTGTTTTTACATTTGTGCAAAGGAAACTGATATAATATGTCTCCCTTCCCCTCAATGTATATACTCACTTTGAAATCATAGGAAAGGACAGACCAGTAAGAACAATACCTCAGTATGATACTATTACTGTACCACTTTCTACAACCCAAACTTTACTACCAGTGAACCGTAGTTCTTTTCACTGGTATCACTTTCTTGGTCTACGTGTTAACCTTCTTTGTTCTTTGGATTTGTCTCCATATTCCTAGATCCCTAGATTTCTCTGCAGGAGAATACAAACATTCATCTACATTTCTACTTCCTGAAAACAATATCCCACACTTCTTTAAATGTCTTAAAGGTTTTTGCCATTTAGCTACAGAGGTGAAAATAAAGGGGTTTTTCAAAAACAACCAAAGTGGCAGGTTTAAAAGTTTAAAGTAATCTTATCAGTGTATTTTGTTATTCTCATTGATTTAATTTTTCATATTTTAGAGTAAGGGTTCTTAATCTCTTTGTGTGTCATGTGTGCCTTTAGAAGTCTTTTGAAGCCTCCAAACCCATTCTACAAGTCAAGTCAAAAAGGACTTATTGTGTTTATGATATTCCAACCATTATGCTAATAATTTGGAAGAAAAAGAAATTAAAAAATAGTTCTACACTCCTCCCTTCAAATATCTCATGGTCTAATAGTGGAGAATGATGTTTTCAAATTCATAAAACACACAGGATTGCCAAGGAAACCAATTATATTGAAATCAAGTGTATGTATATAAATACACATCCATACACAAACACAATAACTGTGTATAGATCTCTCTTTTTTTATGTGTATATATAACCATATACATATAATATATGTGCATGTGTGTATACTATGTGCATATGTACACTGCATGCATGTATGTATATAAATACATACATTGTATATATGTATGACCAAGCACATATGTGTGTGTGTGTGTGTATATATATATACACAAATAGATACTTTATGTGTATATATAGATATTATAAACACATAGGCATTATGTATCTAATATATACACACATGTGTATACAATGTATATATGTATGTGTGCATAAGGCATACATATCCATGCATGTGTATAGAGATATACATGTGTATATTTATGGACCTCAGATTAAGAAATCCTGCCTTAGAGCCATGAAAATTTGAGTTGACTTTACACATAAATGAAGTCAGATCTAAATAATCGGAAAATATTAGTTGATCATGAGTAGGCCGAGCTAATATAATAAAAATGACAATTCTACCTAAATTAATTTACTTATTCAGTGTCATACCAAACTATGAAAAAATTATTGTATGGTGCCAGAAAAAACAATAACAAAATTAATCTGGAAGAACAAAAACTCCAGAATATCAATGAAACTAATAAAAAGAAACACTAGGGAAGGCGGCCTGGCTGTTCCTGATCTTATATTGCATTATAAACCAGCAATCACCAAAACTACTTCATACTGGTTAAGAAATAGAGTGATGAATCAGTGGAATAGGTTAGGTATGCAAGACACAACAGTCAATGACTATACTGATCTACTACTTGATAAATCCAAAGACTTCTGCTTCTAAGATAAGAAATCACTATTTAGCAAAATCTGCTGGGAAAACTGGAAAAATATATGGCAGAAACTGGGCACAGACCAACATCTTACATCCTATACCAAAATAAAGTAAAAATGGATACACAATTTAGATTTAAAGACTGATACTCTAAGCAAACTAGAAGAGCAAGGAATAGTTAACCTTTCAGATCTGTGGAGAAGGGAAGAATTTATGTCCAAACAAGAGAGAGAGAACATTATGAAATGCAAAATGGACAATTTTGATTACATTAAGTTGAAAAGTTTGTGCACAAATAAAGCTGATACATCCAAAATTAGGAGGGAAGCAGAAAATTGGGGGAAAAATTATACCAGTGACTATGATAAAAGCCTCATTTCTAAAATATATAGAGAACTGAGTCAAATTTATAAAAATTCAAGTCATTCCTAACTGATAAATGGTCAGAGGATATGAACAGGCAGTTCTCAGAGGAAGAAACTAAAGCTATCTATAGTGATATGAAAATATATTCTAAATCATTATTGATTAAAGAAATGCAAATCAAAATGACTCTGAGGTACCACATAACACCTATCAGATTGGCTAACATGACAAAAACAGGACAGTGATGAATGTTGGAAAAGATGTGGGAAAATTGGAACCCTAATATATTGTTGGTGTAGTTGTGAAATGATCCAATCATTTTGTAGAGCAATTTGCAGCTATGCCCGAAGGGCTATACAAATGTGCATACACTTTGACCCATCTCAATACCACTTCTAGGTCTGTATCCCAAAGAGATCATAAAAATGGGAAAAGGACGCACATATACAAAAATATGTATAGCAACTCTTCTGTGGTGGCAAAGAACTGGAAATTGAGGGGAAACCCATCAATTGGGGAATTGCTGAACAAGTTGTGGTATATGAATGTATTGGAATACTATTGTGCTATAAGAAATGATGAGCAGGCAGACTTCAAAAAAACTTGGAAAGACTTACATGAACTGATGAGTAGTGAAATGAGCAGGACCAGGATAACATTGTACACAGTAACAACAACATTATGGGATGACTGACTTTGATAGACTTGACTCTTCACAGCAATACAAGAATCTAAGGCAACTCTAAAAGATTCAAGATGAAAATTGCTATCCACACCCAGAGAAGGAAATAAGAATCTGAATGCAGATGGAAGCATACTATTTGCTCTCTTTTTCCTTTGTTGCTTTATTTTATTGCTTCACTCTCATGGTTCCTCCCATTAGTTCTAATTGTTGTTTACATCATGATTAATGGGAAAATGTGCTTAACATGAATGTATATATAGAGCCTATATCAAATTGTACACCATTTTGGGTAGGGAGAAATAGGAGGGGGAGAAAATTAAAAACTCAAAGTCTTATGAAAGTGAATATTGAAAACTAAAAATAAATAAATTTTTAAAACATTTTAAAAGAGGAAAAAAGAAAAAAAAAGAAATTTTAAGTTGAAAGGTACCTCAGATACTGAATAGTCCAATTCCTTCATTTGAAAGATGAAGATAAAAGATCAGAGTTTTTAAGTGACTTGTTGAAAGCTAGTTATCGTCATAGGCAAAATAACAAGTTAAATCTCTTGACTCCTGAGTCCCAGTGCTGTTTTCTTCCCATTCTCTCACAATGTTATTTCTTTCAGTAAAAATAATTGCTACCATCCTTGCCATCCTAAAGAATTATTTCTTTGGGCTCTAGATGAAGAGACTTATCTCATTTTAACAAGGCTTTCTTGATTTTTGCATCTATTTACTAAAAAAGGGTGATTAAAGCTTTGAATTGCTGTTTGCAATATATCTATATCCAATCTATATTCATATCTATAGCTAAAATTGATATATTAATATGCTTGTATACATAAACCAATATATACATGTTATGTATATATGCATATATGTATGAGTATATGTGTACATATAAGGATATGTACATATAGATTTATGAACATGTACATGCATATAGATATATACAAATTTATAATGGATCAACATATACATATTCACATGGATATAATGGGTATACATATTTCATATGTAAGTGCATGTGTGTATTCATGCACATTTATTAATTTGGAAAAAAAGATACAGAAGCAGTAGGTGATGCCTCACTTCATATCAATTTAGCTTTTGTTGTTCCTTGCCTTCCACCTTCATTGCTAAACCAGTAGAGATTCATTCATCTCGAGACATGGTACTTTTCCATATAGACAACACTCCTATTTTTTATTTATTTAAGGAAAATAACCACAACCCTCATCTTAATTTCTTATTTATAAATGTGTATTTTGGTGTTGTTGTTTTACCATTTTCTCAAAATCCATAACAATCTATTCTACATTCCACGCCTAAAGTTACATCTATAAAAGCAGGGATGGGCTCTTAATTATCTTTATATGTCCCCAAACTCTTAAGAAAATGTTTTGAACATAATACTAGAGATATTTAATAAGTAGTTTTAGAAGAAATTTCATTTGCATGTGAGACTTCAAAATTCTTGAGACATTGGGGGGAAAAAAACAACAACCAAACCAGAAAGATTGAAACCCAAATAACCTTTAGAGGTTTGTTGAAATGATTTTGAAGAAGTGTGTATTGTCAATCAGGCATTAAACAAGTAACAAGGAATTTTGAATTATAATTTCTGGGACAATAGATTGCAATTGAGTTCTAGAAGAAATTCAAAATGCATATGGTTAACTGGCTATTTAATAGAGCTGCAAAAGAGTTTGGATTGCAGAAACATGATTCTCCTTCTAGAGAGAAAAAACTGTAGAACTAACTGACTAGAAATTAAGTGATTTCTGTCCTAATAGAGAAGAACAGCAACTGAGGGGTTTCCCTACTCTTGGTACAGAGCCTATGAACCTAAAAGTGGTAAAGATTGTGCCTTTTGGTTCTAAGCCTTTAGAGGATTACAGTGTCTACATATAGGATTATAATTTAGATATGGAAGGGACCTTGGAAGTCTTCGAGTCCAATCCTTCCCTTTTACAGCTGAGAATATTGAGGATCAGGACAGTTATCAAGTAGCTAGCCCATAGTAATACAAGCTTTCAGCTAAAGTCTTCCTGTCTCCACATCCAACACTCAATCTATTATCTTGATAATTTTCAGGGTTGCTCATAAGAGATGATAAATTACCTAATCAATTTAATGATGTTGCTTTTCTTCTTATAAAGTATAGATTAAGAGATGGAGATAGAGATAATAGACATAGAAATAAAGATGATAGAGCCAAAGATGACACAGATAGTAGAGCTGACAGAGATGGACAGAGATGATGGAGATAGAGATAAAGATGATAGAAATAGGTAAAAAAAATGCAGATCTACCTATGTATTTCTAATTTTCCCCTTTCTTCTAAAACTACTTATTAAATATCTTTAGTATTATGTTCAAAACATTTTGCTAAGAGTTTGGGGACATATAAAGATAATTAAGAACCCCTCCCTGCTCTTATAGATATAACTTCAGGCATGGAATATAGAATAGATTGTTACGGATTTTGAGATTGTCGTTAAGACAACAACAACAAAAATACACACTTATTAATAAAAAATTAAGATGAGGATTGTGGTTATTTTCCTTAAATAAATAAAAAATAAGAGTGTTGTCTATCTGGAAAAGTACCATGTCTCAAGATGGATGAATCTCAACTGGTTTAGTAACGACAGAGAAATTCATCTGCTTTCTTGACTCCCCCAGAAGGGGAGGAGGAAAAAAAATCCATCAGGAGATTTAGTATGATTGTGTATAGTTTTTGAATGCTTTGCTAACGCCTGCTGATTTACCTGCAATTCATTTTCCAGAAAGTGTTGAACAAAATGACAACATATATATTTAGTTTCACACTTCAGTCTGTCCAATTAGCAGTCTTTGCAGTGCCAGCTGTGAGCCTGGGAGAGTATTTAATTTTAAGTGTAGCGGTCTAGTTAACCAAAAAAGGCTGAATCCACAGCTGCTGAATGTTAGCTCCAATCATCTTTTCGAGAAATGCTTTCTCATTGCTGTTATTCCAAAACTGCTCAAAGAACTAGCTCCTGCAATTAAATGCAGTTGGAACATGAAGCCTTTTGATACCGAGAGTATGCCATTGACTCTTGATTATGGGCTAGTTAGTGGGGGTGGCTTTATTAGAACCATTAAATTTCTTACGTGAGGCTTTTCAACTTCAAATAGAAGAGCAGCCTGAGACCCATATGACATACACTATAGACTGTGTTTGTAATTGCTCTCAGAGCTCTTTCTAAATCTAGTTTTGAAAACCATGGCAACTTCAATGAATACAGGTGTTGGGTTTTGAATCTTGGGGGTGGGGATGGAGGATATTGAAGATCTCACAGCTGTACACTGAGAACATCTTTAAACAAATAGCATCCTAGAGTTGACTTAATTTCTGTATCAATTTTAATTATTTGAAATGACAGGGAGTCCTATCAGCTTGAAAGTCTTGAGATGCAAAATGTTGTTGCTCTCATATTATTGCTAGAAATGCTTGAAGTGAATGTGGCATGCAGCTACAATTCGATAGTAAACATATTCTTGCCATGGCAGGTCTTGCGCTATGAGTTTAGAACTTTTTAATCATTGTGTTTTATTTATTTAGGGCAGCTAGGTAGCATAGTGGATAGGAGTGCCAGGTGTGGAGTCAGGAAGACCTGATTTCAAACATGGCCTTAGACACTAACTGTGTGACCCTAGGCAAGTCACTTAACCCTGTTTGCCTCAGTTTCCTCATCTGTAAAATGAACTGGAGAAAGAAATGAAAACCAATAAAGCATATTTGCCAAGACAATCTCAAATGGGTTACAAAGAGTTGAACATGACTGAAAAATATTGAACAACTTTTATGTATTTTTATTGTAACCTGAAATTCAAGTGAACCAATCCCTGGAGAATAGAAGTAGAACATGAGCCCTATGCAGGCTGTTGAAATTTGTGATGTCACTAAAACCTGTAGAAATTCACCTAGGAACAATTGCTTAAAGTCTCGCTGCTCTCACGGGAGCCTGTTTCTTTCAGCCCAGCCAATGAGGGGGAGCTAGGAATCAGCCACCAGGGGGCAGCAGAGAATCACCAAAACAAAGTAACAAAAACAAACAAGCAAACAAAAATCTCCAGCCTGGGCGGGAACTTCATGATAAAAGCAGTTACCAAATCATTGCAACAAACTTTTATTAAGTGCTTCGGGGTACAAGGTTTTTGCTAGAATAGTAGGAGGGTAGCATGATTAGACCTAATGTTTATGAAATATCAGTTTGGCAGCTGTATAAACGCAGGATTGGAGAGGGGAGAAGACCAAATAGAAAACAATTATAAGGATAGAGGCTGAATGAGTTGTTCAATTACCACAACTGAGCATATTAAAGATTAATATGGTAATATTGTTTGTATGGGGTGGTAGGAGGAATGGACTCAGAAGGACCTCTTAGGAAGCTATTACAATATACCAAGGTGGGAGGAAATGAATGTCTTTGCCACTTTTATGACAGCAAGAGAGGAAAAGGAATAGATAACAGAGATATTTATAGAGTTGGGATCAACTGGACTTACTCTCAAACTCTATTAATCAGAACTCTACTACTCTCAGCCCTCCTTACTTCACGAGGTTGTTGAGAGAAAACAAAACAAAACAAAAAATAACAACCTAATAACACATTAGAATGGAACAGAAATATAAGACATTGTTATTATTGTTTATGACTTGTGTACAATTCAAAGTCATTAGGACTGGACTCCTCTTATAGTTCCAAAGCTATGGATAATACGTATTTGAAGATATCTTAGGCTAGACACATGCATACTCATATAAGAAGCTTCACAAATGTATATGATGTTAATGCTTATATATTATGTATATATATGGATATAGATATATAGATAGCTATAGACAGATATATAAATATAGATTCATATGACAGAGTTAATTAAGCCAAATTCCTACCCCAAAGTCATGTAGTTTAAAATAATGTTCATTTTTGGCATGCAGTATCACTGTCACCATCATCATCATCATCATCATCATCATCATCATCATTTTGGTATTAATAATATTCTCAATTTCATAACACTTTATAGTACATAAGTAGTATGTTTATAGTACATAACACTTTGTAGTATATAAAGTGAAAGTGCTTTTTTAAAAAATAATCTACAACAACAATTAGATAATTCAATATTATTATTCTTAGTTTACAACTTAGATTAGGAATAGAGAGAATTTATTATCTTGCTGAACATCAACTACTTAGCAGGGGTCAGACCCACATCCCCTGATTCCTGATTTGAAGTCCAATGACCATTCTTTTCATTACATTTTACTTTCTTCTATAATATGCAATCATGGAATAATGGCATAATGAGCTAGTTTTGCCTAGTGCCAAAATCAATCCCTGTTTGTCCATAAGACACCTTTGAAAGCTATATTAACTCCATTAAAGCCAGCAGGGTATATTTATTGTTTAGTATGCACCAGCATTTAACTTCTGAATAGGCCTCCTGTTGTCTGCAGCTTTTACTGTAGCTTCCAAAGGTTACTAAGTAAAAATCAGCAAGTATATTAGACAAAGAATATTTAACTCAATCAAGATAATATGCTTTTAATTTTACCTTTTTTGATCAAATTAAGTAGGAAATAACATTTGAGAGTATTTGAGAAAAAATATAATGGAAGTCAGTCAATAAACATTTATTAAGAGCTTCCTATGTGACAGGCACGTGTTAAACATTAAGCAGTCACTGCTTTCAAGAAGCTCAAAATCTAAAAATTACATTAATTATTAAATTATATCAATAGTATTGTAGTGTGTAATCTCTGACTGGGAATTGATTACTCAGGGAAGTCATGAAACTTCATTCTTGGAGAATAACAAACAACAAACCAGGAGTATTCCATGTGTAAAGATCTCTGTTTCTTCTCTCAAGATCATGGAATCAATGAGGAAGAAAAAAGAGGTCATTTAAAAGCAAGGCAACTTTTTTTTTATTTGTTGAAAGAAAACTTTGCACCATTCAAATTATCTGAAATCCAAAATACTATTTTAAATAAAACAAATGACAACAACATTTTAGTTTTATATTTTAATATATGAGAAAGAAAGTGAAAAAGGAAAATAAAAATGGCACAGGGGGAAAAAGTGGTGGATTTTTAATCAGATAACCTAGGTTTGAATCCCATCTCTTCCATTAAACACATGTATGACATTGGACAAGTCAATTAATATCTGGGTCTCAGTGTCTTCATATATAAAATTACACACTGACAATTTATTTTGCAGCTCCCAAACCATAATTCTGTTATCCTAGAAATAAAAATGTTGACAGTAAAGAAAAGATAACACAAAGAGACAAAAAATGTGCATAAAGAAATATCTACAAAGATTTAGGCAAAAACAAAAAAGAGGGTGGGTGGGTGAAGCATATAGGTTATGAAGAAATATGACCAGAGAACTGCATATGGGTACATTAATAACTCCATCATGTGGCCCTTTAAGTTATTGCTGCTAAAACTTTTAAAAGCACTATGTTTTTGCAATAGAAGGCATAAATAGGTACTCATTATGCTGTCTAAATACTTCAGATAAAAGTGAATAGAAGACGAGTCAGTTACAGCCTGTGTTTGGTAGGGATATACAGCTCATGAAATATGGGAAGATTCCTACAAAATGACTATATGAAAGAATAATATTTTAAAGAACATTTTTAGTTATTGACTTGCTTTTTTTAAACATGATAACATTTACTTAGTTATCAATATCCTTTGATAATTCAGGAGACAAGTTTAAATTGAATTTATGCTAAGAATCAATTGTATTTTAGTTTTGATTGAATCTTTTTGCTTGCTCATTATTTGGTACCATGGATATGGCTAATTTTGCCATTCTGGAAATTTACTTCTATACAAACAGTGAAATCCATTTGTAAAGAACTAGCTTAAGACTTAGAACTTCCATTCCTGGGAGCCAAGATGGTGGAGGAAGAAGTAAGCTGCTCTCACCCTCCCTTATTGTCCTCTGAAAAGCCAAGAAAATATTGCCCCAGGAAAAACCCTGGAACAGCTGAGCCTGCAGAAAGACAGGGTGCACCAGTTATGCAGACCAGGAAGCTTGGAAGATTAAAGAGGAGGAAGAGGGGGAAAGTCCCCTCTTGCTCTGGGGAAGAAGGAGCAGTACAGGACAGGAAGCATCCCAGCAAGCCAGTGGTAAACCCCAACTCAGCATAGCAGGGGGAGATCCTGTGCCTCAGAGTAGTGTAGCAGGCAAGAGCCAATACCAGGACCCCCTGAATACTGTAGTATGGACAAGGAAACCAGTAGACACCAGCATGGGAAAGCCACCATTTTTGAAGGCCTTCTCCAGCAGCTAAATCTTCCAGAGGCCTCAGCATAATTTCGGGAAGCACAACTCCAGGGGGCAAAGCTCCAGGCTAACCAACATTCTATAGCAGTGAAACATCCATGTGCAAGGCCTGGGAGAGCAAAAACCAAAAAAAAAAAAAAAAAAAAGTTCCAGGACCAGGTGAGCAGGCATCCTCCAGGGGCCAAAATCCCCAGCCCCACCCTGAGAGTTCCAGTGTTGCTGACCCCAGCCAGCACCAGGTAAGCTGTCAGAACCCTACAAAATCTAACTGCCAGCATCTGAGGCCTCAGCACACAAAGCCAGTGACCAGGTCTAGGGCTTCCAGCACAAGAAGTTTGGGTCAGTGCCCTCTGCAATCCAGCAGGAAAGCTCAACTTTTTTTTTTTTTGTCAGGAAATAGGCAGACACCATGAGCAAAAAGCAGAAATGTATAATAACCATAGGTTCTTCTTATGGGGAAAGGGAAGATCAAGGCAAAGATTCAGAAGAGGACAACATTACCAACATACACACATCCAAAACCTCTAAGGGGAATATGAACTGGTCTCTAGCCCAAAAAGCCTTCTTGGAAGAGCTCAAAAAGGACTTTAAAAGTCAAATAATACAGGTAGAAGAAAAAGTGGGAAAATAAATGAGAGGTATGCAAGAGAGAGTCAATAGTTTGGAAAAGGAAGGACAAAAATTAACTGTAGAAAATAAGTCCTTAAAAATATAATCGGTCAAACTGGGGGGGGGGGCATACACTGAAGAACACAATTCCTTAAAAAGTAGAATTGGCCAAATGTAAAAGGAGGCACAAAAACTCACTGAAGAGAAGAACTCCTTAAAAGTAAAATGGGACAAATTAAAAAGGAGGGATAAAATCTAAAAGAAGAAAACAATTTGTTAAAAATTAGAATTGGGCAGAGTTCCACTTCCAGGAGCCAAGATTGTGAAGTAAGAACCCTTATTAGCTCTGAAAGTCCAGAAAATATTGCCCCAGGAAAAACCCTCGAATAGCTGAGCCAGCAGAAAGAGAGAGTGCAGCAGTCCAGTAGCCCAGGTAGCTTGAGGGATTAACAGGAAAGGACCCCTCTTGCTGTGGGGGAAGGGGAGCAGTACAGAATTGGAGGCATCCCAGCAAGCTAGTGGAAAGCCCCACCTCAGCATACCGGGGGATATCCTCAACTCCAAGTGGTGGAGCAGGCAAACACCAACACCAGGACCCCCAAGTGCCTCAGTAAGGGCAGGGAAACAAGTAGAAACCAGCTCAAAAAATCACTATGTGCCTCAGCTTTCGAGGCAACCAAGTCTCCCAGTGCCTCAGAAAAACTCTGGGAAGTGCTTCAAGAGTTCCCCTCAGGAGGAGAAACATCCTACAGCAGGGAAACACCCATCTGAAAGGAGCTGAAAAAAGCAAAAGGAAGGAAAAGCCTGGGTGAGCAGGGGCCAGACTACCCAATCCTACCCCTAGAGTTCCAGTGTTGATGATTTCAGCCCAACACCAGGTAAGCTGCCAGAATCCTACAGCCTCCAACAGCCAGCATCAGAGGCAGCAGCACACAAAGCCAGTAACCAGGCCCTGGGCTCCCAACACAAGAAGCTTAGGTCAGTGGTCCCTCTTCCCCACCAGGAGAGCTCAATCTTTTTAAAAGCCATGAAATTAGCAAACATCATGAGCAAAAGAAACATACTATAGATTCTTATTATGGGAATAGTGAAGATCAAGACAGAAATTCCGAAGAGGGCAACATTGTCAACAAACTCACATCTGGAACCTCAAAAAGAAATATGAACCGGTCTGGAGCCCAAAAAGCCTTCTTAGAAGAGCTCAAGAAGAATTTTAAAAATCAAATAAAGGAGAAGAAAAATTGGGAAAAGAAATGAGAGGCATACAAGAGAGAGTCAATAGCTTATAAAAGGAAGGAAAAAAATTAACTGTAGGAAACAAGTCCTTAAAAAAAAGTACATTGAAGAAAACAACTCCTTAAAAAAATTGATTCCCATAATTGGCCAAATGGAGGAGGTACAAAATCTAATAGAAGAAAAAAATTTGTTAAAAATTGGAATTAGGCAAGTGGAAGCTAATGACTCTATGAGAGAGCAAGAATCAGTAAAACAGAGACAAAAGAATGAAAAAATGATGAAAATTTAAAATATTTCATTGGCAAAACAACTGATTTGAACATGTAGATCCAGGAGAGACAATATAAAAATTATTGGTCTACTCGAAAACTAAAATAAAATTAAAAAAATGAGCCTGGACAGCATCTTTCAGGAAATCCTCAAGGAAAACTGCCCTGAGGTCCTAGAATCAGAGGATAAAATAGCCATAGAAAGAATCCACTGATCACCTCTTGAAAGAGATTCCAAATTGAAAAAGCCAAGAAATATAGTAGCCAAATTCCAAAATTATCAGGTCAAAGAGAAAATACTGCAACTAGACAGAAAGAAACAATTTTAATATCACGGAACCACAGGCAGGATTATTTATGATATTCCATAAGGCAAAGGAGCTTGGATTGCAACGAAGAATCAATTACCCAGTGAAAATAAGCATAATCTTTCAGGGGAAGAGAGGGACATTCAATGAAATATGGGACTTTTAAACCTTCCTGATAAAAAGACCAGAGCTCAACAGAAAATTTGATCTCCAAATACAAGACTCAAGAGAGACATAAAAAAGTAAACAGGAGAGAAAAACAAACAAACAAACAATCATGTTATTAATAAGGGCAAACTGTCTACATCCCTACAAGGGAAGATGACACTTGTAACTTGTGAGCAATGTATTGTTATTATACCACTTTAAAAGAGTATACATAGAGGGGGTGTGTATAAGTTGACTTTGATATAATGATAAAAAAAAAATCTAGCCAAGTGGGTTAAATGGATATAAGGAAGTGGATCAAACTAATCTAACTAAGGGAATGTGCTGGGATAAAACCAAAGACCTCAGCTTCTAGGATAAAAACTCAGTAGTTGACTAAAAACTGCTGGGAAAACTGGAAAAGAGTATGGCAGAAACTAAGCATAGACCAAAATCTCACATGATATGCCAAAATAAAGTAAAAATGGATTCATGATTTAGATATAAAGGTTGATACTGTCAGCAAACTGGGAGAGCAAGGAATAGTTCACCTATCAGATTTATTGAGAATAGAAAAATTCAAGATCAAACAGGAGATAGAAAACATTACAACATGCAAAATGGATGATTTTGATTACATTAAATTGAAAAGTTTTTTGCACAAACAAACCCAATGCAGCCAAGATTAGAAGGAAAGTAGAAAATCAATAAAGGATTGTTTTACAACCAGTGTCTCTGATAAGGGCCTCATTTCTAACATATATGGAGAGAATTAAGTCAAACTTATAATAATATGAATCATTCCCCAATTGATAAATGGTCAAAGGATATGAACAGGCAGTTCTCAGATGAAGAAATTAAAGCTATCTATAATCATGAAAAAATGCTCTAAATCATTATTGATTAGAGAAATGCAAATCAAAACAACTCTGAGGCACCACATCACACCTATCAGATTTGCCAATATGACAAAACAGGAAAATGATAAATGTTGGAGAAGATGTGGGAAAATTGAAACACTAATGTATTGTTTGTGGAGTTGTGAAATAATTCAACCATTTTGGAGACCAAAGGGCTATAAAAATGTGCATACCCTTTGACCCAGCAATGGTACTTCTAGGACTGTATCCCAAAGAGATCATACAAATGGGAAAAGGATCCACATGTACAAAAATATTTATAGCAGCTCTTTTTGTGGTGGCAAAAAATTAGAAACTGAGGGAATGCTCATCAATTGGAGAATGGCTGAACAAGTTGTGGTATATGAATATAATAGAATACTATTGTGCTATAGGAAATGATGAGCAGGCCAACTTCAGAAAAACCTGGAAAGACTTGTGTGGTATGATGCTGAGTGAATCAGACCCCTACCTTAACAAAGAGTTTAAAACTCAAGTAATTGACTTGGAAATTGAGCAACTGCACAAAAAAAGTCAGTTTTCTTTGGTGACAAAGAAGATCAAAACATACAACCAGAAGAAGGCAACAAAGTCAAAGATCCTACATCCAAAGCGTCCAAGAAAAATGTGAATCAGTCCCAGGCCATGGAAGAGCTCAGAAAGGATTTTGAGAAGCAAGTAAAAGAAGTAGAGGAAAAAACTGGGAAGAGAAATGAGAGTGATGCAAGAAAATCATGAAAAAGAAGTCAACGGCTTGCTAAAAAAGACCCCAAAAATACTGAAGAAAATAACACCTTAAAAAATAGGCTAACCCAAAAGGCAAAAGAAGTCCAAAAAGCCAATGAGGAGGAGAATGCCTTAAAAAGCAAGATTGGTCAGATGGAAAAGGAAGTCCAAAAGCTCACTGAAGAAAATACTTCCTTAAAAATTACAATAGAGCAATTGGAAGCTAGTGACTTTATGAGAAATCAAGACATTGTAAAATAAAACCAAAAGAATGAAAAAATAAAAGACACTGGAAAAACAATAGACCTGGAAAATAGATCCAAGATAGATATTTTAAAATTATTGAACTATCTGAAAGCCATGATAAAAAAAAGAAAGAGCCTAGACATCATCTTTCAAGAAATTATCAAGGGAAATTGCCCTGGTATTCTAGAACCAGAGGGTAAAATATAAATGGAAAGAATCCACCGATCACTTCCTGAAAGAGATCCCCAAAGGAAAACTCTTAGGAATATTATAGCCAAATTACAGAGTTCCCAGGTCAAGGAGAAAATACTGTAAGTAGCCAGAAAGAAACAATTCAAGCATTGTGGAAATACAATCAGGATAACACAAGATTTAATAGAGTCTACCTTAAGGGACCAGAGGTCTTAGAATATAATATTCCAGAGGTCAGAGGAGATAGGATTACAACCAAGAATCACTTATCCAGCAAAACTGAGTATAATCTTTCATGGGGAAAAAAATGGACATTCAGTGAAATAGAGAACTTTCAAGCATTCTTGATGAAAAGACCAGAGCTGAATAGAAAATTTGACTTTCAAACACAAGACCCAAGAGAAGCATGAAGAGGCAAATGGAAGAGAAATCATAAGGGACTTGTTAAGGTTGAACTGTTTACATTCCTACATGGAAAGATGATATTTTTAACTCATGAGACCTTTGTCAGTATTAGGGTAGTTGAAGGGAAGAAATGATATGTACGGATAGATAAATAGAGGGCACAGGGTGAGTTGAAGATGAAGGGGTGATAACTGGAGAATAAAATTAAGGGTTGAGAGATTATACTGGGAGAAGGAAAAAGGGAGAAGTAGAATGAAGTAAATTATCTCACATAAAACAGACAAGAAATGGCTTTTACAGTGGATGGGAAACAGGGGAAGATGAGAGGCAATGAGTTAATCTCATTCTCATGGAATTTGGCTTAAAGAGAGAATACTATACACATTCAATTCGGTATGGAAATTTATCTTACCCTATGGGAAAATAGGGAGGAAGGGAACAAAAGAGCAGGAAGATGATACAGGGGAGGGCAGATGGGAGAAGGGGTAATCAGAATCAAACACTTCTATGGGGGCAGGATAGGATGAAGGGAAATATAGTTAGTTTTTTACAACATGACTACTATTGGAGTGTTTTCCATGACTACATCTATATATATATGTAAGCTGTACCAAGTTGCTTGCCTTTTCAATGAGGGTGGATGGGGAAGGAAGAAGGGAGAGAATTTGGAACCCAAAGTTTTAAAAACAAATGTTAAAATTTGTTTTCACATGCAACTGGGAAATAAGATATACAGGCAATTGGGTATAGAAATCTATCCTGCCCCACAGGAAAATAGAAGGGGAAGGGGATAAGAGAAGGAGCGGGGGAGATAGAAGGGAGGGCAAATTAGGGGAAATGGTATTCAGAATGCATGCCATCTTGGGGTGGGGGAAGGGATGAGATGGGGAGAAAATTTGGAACTCAAAATCTTATGGAAGTGAATGTTGAAAACTAAAAATAAATAAATTAATAATATAGTGAAAAACAAAGAAAAAAGAAATGCCATGGAAGGGGGCCTAGCTGTACCAGACTTTAAATAGTCTTATAAATCAGTATTCATCAAAACTACTTGGTACTGGTTAAGAAATAGAGGGTTGGATCAGTAGGATAAGGTTAAGACAGAACAATCAATGACTATAGTAATCTACTATTTAATAAATCCTAATACTCTAGCTTCTGGGATAAGAATTCACTATTTAACAAAAACTGCTGGGAAAATCAGAAAATAATATGGCATAAAGTAGGCATAGTCAAATATTTTATACTCTATACTAAGATAATGTCAAAATGGATGCATAATTTAGATATAAAGAGTGATACTATAAGCAAACTAGGAGAGCAAGGAATAATTTGCCTATCAGATCTATAGAGAAGGAAAGAATTTATGACTAAACCAGAGATGGAGAACATTATTAAATGCAAAATGAATGACTTTGATTATATTAAATTTAAAAAGTTTTTGCAGAAAAAGAGAAAACTCAGCTTATGTTATTCTTCCTTCTCCTACTGGGAAGGAGAAAGAAGAGGTAATAAAGTAATTTTGTTTAAATGTTCTTTCCTGTTGGCTAAATGAGGAAGATGGGAAGGGATTTGTATTTCTCAAAAGAAATTTCTCCTGTTTAGCTGAAGGCTACCAGTATAGTAAGTCTGCAATGGTGAGAAAGAAATTAGACCTTGAAATCAAAGTAACTCTACCCAGAATTACCAGAAGAAAACCCAGTCAACAGAGATATCTAGTGCCCTATAGGTACACTGAATGATACAGAGAGAGAGAAAAAAAGTGCAATAAAGATTAGCTAGGGAGAAGAGACTAACATATATGAAATAATAATAGAACCATTTAATTTCTGAATCCACTCATAAATAATGAAGAGTTATCTGGGGGAGTTCTCCAATTATTTAAAAATTGATTTTTGTACACAAAAATAGTAAGAATGATACTTTTATCAAAATGATCAATAATTGTTTATTTACTATTAATGCAAATGATTCACCCCATACTCCAATATTTAGTAATATGCAGATGCTGCTCTTTTTTTTGTATTACTCAATTTCTTGACATTAAGCATATCTTGCCTTTCTTTGATCCAGAATAGAAATGGGGGTATGTTGTCTATTTCATAAAATGAGAAAATTTCCCTGCCTTCCTATCTTATCTTATCCTATGCCATCCTATCCTATCCTACAATAACAAAGGGCATTTTAAATGTAAGCTATTTTGTTAGTCTGGAAGACTAAATGATGAAAAACAACCAGGTTCCTGCTTTCAAGCAGTATATGATCGTGTAAACTAAGGAACTGCTTCCCTTCTAGAACCTTATGTCTGGCTAATTCTTTTCCTTTTCACTCATCTCGTATTATCTCTTTTAATGTAAAAGGTATTATAATTGGCTGTTTGGCCAATGCAGACTAGGTACCGCAAAAATTGGTATAGATGTGGATCATGGGGAAGCAAGGATAGATAGTGCTAACAATTTTTCTCCCTCCCTGCCCCCCTTTTTCCAAGGAAGATTTTGATTCCTGCTAGAAGAAAATCAGGAGGTCATGGCCTAAGGCTGGCCATTCTGCTGTCCTCAGAGACAGGTGATATTGGGCTAGAAGTCTAGTTATCTGCTTTCTTAAATATTATTAATTCTTTGTAGTTCAATAGGTTTTCAGTCATATCTAATTCTTTGTGACCTCATTTGGGGTTTTCTTGGCAAAGATACTAGAGTGGTTTGTAATTTCCTTCACCAGATTATTTCACAAAGGAGGAAATTGAGGTAAACTGGGTTAAGGTACTTGACCATGATCACACAGCTAGTAAGTATCTGAGGCTGGATTTGAATTCAGGAAAATGAGTCTTCCTAACTCCAGACTTGGCACTCTATCCATTGTACTACCTAGATGTCCTATATTATTAGTCAGGGGATGCAATAGTTAGATTCCATCTACTAATCACCACTCCTTGGTAGAGAAAGGAGAACCCAAGCTAGGTCTCCAAGGCTTGATTTCCTTACCATCAAAAGCCAGTTCCACAATGAACACACAGTGAACAAATCAATTTATCTAGATTAATAGCAAAATATAAATCAGATGAATTATACATATGAGAATATATACCAAACAAAACAGATTGAATCTCAACTAGAAATGTTTCTAATAACGGCAAATGGGAAATACCCCAAAGTCTCAAGGATATTATACAAGAGATAGCAATAGAATAGAGACTGCTTGCTCCTCTAATGTTGGCTTCTTCCCAGTCTTTCTCTTCCTTTAGCAATTTGAAAGGTGATCAGTATCATTCTTCTTCTTTCTCAAAGCTGCTAACTGGAAGATCCATGGATTTTTTTTTACTTTCCTGCTTCCTCACAATTCTCTCAGCAAAGAAAGAATAATCATTATGCTTTCTTCCTCAGTGGTCTTCTTACAGTCATCAGAACAATGGCCTAGACAAGTTCAAGAATCTCAGAATGAGACCAAATGCTTTGTTTTGAAAATAGGTAGAACATGCTCTTCTATGCCATCCTTTGCCTGCTCCCTCATCTCTATGCTTGCCGTGTCCTTGGAGTGCTAAGTGTGAAACTTCTTATGGTCAGGTTCAACTCTCCAATATATTGAAAGAGGAAAGAAGCTATATTAACCTTTTTAAATTAAATTAAGTGAAAAGGCAAGAACTACAGGTTCCATAGTGACTTAGCATCCAAAGTTCTAACATCTAGATGAAGATTAAGGAAAGGGGCCTGAATCTGGCTCTTGGCATTACTGTTATAACTGTTATTTGGTAAAAAACAAACAAACAAACAAACAAACAAACATCTATTCAGTGCTTCATCTCAAATAATAAGAATCTTCCAGATTCAGTCCTTCTAAGCCTTGGTAATCTAAAACAAATATACATGCATGACAGAACTAGCAATATCTACACATTCAATTGAGTGTTCTCCCTAGGCCTCTCGCCTCCTATATAGGATCAGTGAGTGGGACCAAAGAGAATTAGCCATCTGCTCTAACATTCTATGAACTAATTTTAAAAATATGCCCTCCCCCAAAATGCATGTATTTTATTTTCCCCAATGCAAACTAATAAAATTTCCATCAGCAGTTATTAGTACTAACTATGTGAAGCACTATAGTAGGTTTTAAGGATACAAAGGAAATAAACAAACAAACAAACAAAAAACAGCCCCTGTACTCATTACACCCATCTAGGAGGAGAGAAAATGTTTATAGAAAATATGATTATTTAATCATCATTAATTGGAAATTATATATCATTTACTATGTGTCAGGCACTGTGCTAAGTGTTTTACAATTATTATTGTTTGTACACTCACAACAACTCTAGGACTTAGGTGTTATTATTATCTCCATTTTACAAATTAGGTAATTGAGGCAAACAGAAGTTAATATCTTGGACAGGATCACACAGGTAGGAAGTGTCTGAGGCTAAATTTAAACTCAGGATTTCCTGACTCCAGCTGTCTCCATTGTACTACCTAGCTTCAGGAGGGGAAGAATGACTAACAACTAAGGACATCAGAAAAGATATTCCTTCAAAAAATAGAAGAAAAAATGGCATATATTCCAGGCATGAGGGATAATCTTTGCAAAGTCCTTGAGCCATGACATGGAATGCTTACAGCAAGTAATTCATTCATTCATTCATTCATTCATTCATTCTTTCGATAAATATGAGTCAAGTATCTATTGAATTTGGGCAGGGTCGGGGAAGAGATAGGAAGTTTATCTAAGATGTAGCCTCAGACTCCATAGAGTTCCCAGTCTAATGCAATAAGGGAGATAACAATAAAGTGATATGTATGGTCTGATGGGGAGCTAGTGCTATTGTATGAGAAAAACCATGATTTTCACAAGCCTGTTGCATTTTCGTGAATAGCCATGGAACAAGTATAGCACAGTGGAAAGACTACTAGTTATGGACTCAGAAGTTGTGATTCAAATCTTAGTTTTGTTTCTTAACTTAAGGTTCTTTCAGTAACTTTGGACATATCACATAAACTCTACAGTCTTCAGTTTCCTTTTTGACAAAATAAAGAGTTTTGGACTAGATAATATCTAGCAATCTCTTCCAGTTCCCATGATCCAATGATCACAGGGTTTGGAAGTATAAGGAAGGCCTAAGAACAGAATAGATTTGTGTGGCCATTTGTACTCCGGGAAAGTTACCTTCTACTATTTCACTCTTCTTAGCATAGGTCTTATGAGTATCATTTGGATTTCATTTGGACCAGGATAGGAGCAAGGATTATGGTGGGAAAAGATGAATGAATCTAATTCCTTTCCATGGTCATTTTAAACTGCCAGTGGTCAACTTGCCATGGGGGCCATATGGAGCATAGTGCTAGAAAAAAAATAAACAAACAAAAAAATTGCCTATCTCCAGGGAGTGCACATTAACAGCTATAGGTGGCTTTTCTTCTGCATTAGTATTGCTTTTTTTTTTTTTAATTTCAATCTGAAGAGATATAGAAACCTGCATAATGAATTACTGAACCAAGTGACTCATAAGGTCACCTAGACAATATGCTTGAGTCTAAGGGGACTTCATCTGGGAAAGTAACAGAACTAACTTTATAGATATGGTATACAAACACATGACATATATATGTACATACTACACACACTTGTACATATACATACATGTACATATATTATATATTTAAGGCCTGGATACATATTTATGTTGTTATTGTTTAGTCATTTCAGTCATGTCAGATTCTGACCCCATTTTGAGGTTTTCTTGGCAAAAAAATACTAGTGGTTTGCCATTTCCTTCCCCAGATCATTTTACAAATGAGGAAACTGAGGCAGAGTTAGTGACTTTTTCAGGGTCACCCAGCTAGCAAGTGTCTGAGGCTGGATTTGAACTCTGGTCTTCCTGACTACAGGCCCAGTGTTCTATCCACTGTGCCACCTAACTTCCCCATACCTATTTATAGTTATTTATATATCTGTATCTATATCAATCTATAATATTTGAAGCTCCCCATGAACAAACTGCCCACTAACAATGTAAATCATCACTTAGCTTGCCATTTCCGGGCTTACAGAGTTGCCAGGAGGACTAAGAAATTAAGTAACTTGCCCAGGATCACAGAGTTACTATGTAAGGTAATATTTGTAAAACACTTAACACGGTGCCTGAAACATAAGGGATTATGTAAAAATGCTACTGCTACTGTTGTTGTTACTATAATTAATTTGTCAAAGATGAGACTTGTACCCAAGTCAATGACTCTGAGGTTAGAACTCTACCCACATTACCATGACTGCTCATAGACTTCTGTAAAAAAAGACACTTCACAATTTCCCCTTGGAATCAATTTCTCTGCCTAAAAGTATTAATTTTTTCCCCTTTAAATTAAGGCCATTCTTCACAAACAGCCTTTTTATTACCATAATTTACTGTGAAAAAAATCTTAAAAGTAATTATTCCTTTTTATAAAATGACTTTAGAGTTCTGTTTCCACACACCTAATTTTCACATCATTGTTCCATTTATATAGTGACCACTACCTAAAGCTCTGATCTTCATTTAACCTTCATCTGTCATCAGTCAGTCAAATTGGAATCTTTGTTGGAGAAGAGTACAGGAATGATGGAATGATAATGTAAAAGGGATTTGTCTTGAGAGTTCTTTGATCAATTTCATGAGCTCCTGAAACAAGTTAATGATCTTGTAGGACAGTATTTGAATTTCCTAATGGAGAGTGGTAGCATGCCAATGGACTTTTTTTTTTTGAGAGAACAGACAACTGCTCATTATTTGGTTTCAGTGAGTGGGATTGTCCCTGTGATGATTGAATGAGACTTAGAAGGCCACATTATAATCAGAGAAATGACCCCATTTTGCCAGATCATAAAAGAGAAGCAAGAGGAAATTTTCATTCATTTCCCAGTTTTACCTTTTTCTTATTCAGAATGCACCAGTGTTCTGGGCATCTCAGATGAAGGTGGAACATAGGGTGGAACTTATGAATGCAAGCAGTCTCCTCTTCCCACAAACTGATAATGGTTATTTTAGAATGGAATGGAAGATTTCCTATGCAATAGCCTCAAAGTGTGTTTGGATTTGTTATGAGCCCCAATCACAGGCACGCTATACATCTGAGAAGGATTGCATAGGACCCTGTGGGAGGACTGAGATTCACTATAAGGTTAGAGTTCTGCCTTCATGGCACCTAAGTTCCATTAATTTTAAGGGAAATTACCATGAGTGCTTTTAACAGTTTTATATATTTCTTTGTGTGTTCCTATCCACCCTTCAAGTGTTTTCTGTATCTATTTATGGATTCTTTGAGCCTTTTTTTTATTTTCTGTGGTAGAAAATAAATGATTTCCTATCCTTATATTCGTTTTTTTGAGTACTTATTTATTTTTCTGTTTTTTTTCTTTCATTCATTCATTTGTTTGGAACTGAGGACCCTTCCAAAAACATCTGTGTAATCTTTGACATGAAGATTTGCCTGGAATAATCTCCAGGTGGGGACAATCAGCCAAAAAGAAAAATAGCCCTTGTGTGTCTGAGGAACCCATGACCATAGGTTACAATACCAAAGAGTCTGTTCAACAGAATATATCTTTTCCCCTTCACATCCCCATTCCAAGACCGCCTGTATTCCTACAATTCACACAAAATAATATGACACACAAACACAGGATTAGTGTTAATTTTCATGTCTCATGATGCTGAAAATATCCAAGCAAATCCTTCTTCACCTTCAAAAATTAATTTCCATTTCTCTTTTCCACTTTCTGTTTTTGTCCCCTCTATACATATGCATGTGCACGCACACACACACACACACACACACACACACACACACACACACACAC
>NW_020954548.1:5350119-5391162 GCF_900497805.2 Vombatus ursinus
CACACACACACACACACACACACACACACACACACACACACACACCCTAGATGTGCCTCATCTTGGTCACTATGATTCTCCATCTTCCAAGAATAGAAATAAGAAGTGGTTATTAGCATTCTACCTTTAGAGGTAGAAATACTGAGGCACAGAGAGCTTAATCAGCTTGGCAAGTTCACAGGGTCAGTCGGGGCAAAGTCAGGCTAGAACTCCTATTCTCTTATTCCCAACTTAATATTCCATTCTTGATGTTTCCATACTAGAATTCAGATCACCATTCATCATCTTCCGTTTTACCCACAACAATGACAAAACAGTCAGCTGTGATGCTAAATGGCTTCTATACATTTTGCAGCATATAAGCTGATTAAAATAAGCTTAAGCTGCAATGAAACATTTTAAGCACTCTCTTTGTTTTACTCCCTAGAGAAATGAAAAGAGGCAAGCAAACTATAATTATTTATATCTTGCTGAATGTATTTAAAGTTACATACTACCATAGTCTCTGCTGGGAGGCGCAAGTACCATGATTCACAGGGAGGTGATTTAGGCACCTTTAACTTATATTAATGTTATTCATGGTGTTGTAGGTGTGAATACTTTCACAGTGAAAATGGGAACTATGTGAAACGTTGGTAGGGTATTTTTTGAGAACAGAAATATACTGAAGGAGATGGCATAAGAAAGAATGTATTGCCCTTTGTATACCCAATCCCTTGAGCCCTTAAGAGAGAAATTATTTGTGAAAGTGTGTGGAAAACAGATGAGTCTGTAGGTGGGAAGCCAACAATTGTAGGGAAAAACAGTTATCAGCAAATGGCTGAATTCTCAAGGAAAAAAATGATTGGGAGTATGAGTACAATTTTCAAATTGTAATGTTTCTTGTAATTCTCTTCAGCTGTTTTATAATTTATAAGCTTTGGTGGTGAGAATCAAGTTGTATTAATTAAATGCACTAAAAGGATACTGATATAAGTTGTAAAACAAATGGGATGCTATTACTGTGCCTTATAATTAAGGGCACAAGAAGCAGTAAGCTTGTATTGATAACATATCAAAAAAAATTTTTTAATTTAAAAGAAAGGTGAGTCATGTTGTTTTTGAAAGGCTGTGTAGTGGATCCAGCCTTAGAATCAGGAACATTTGGGTTCAAGTTGCAAATCTGAAATAGATTGACTTTATCATCCTAGGCAAGTCTTTTGACCTATTATTGCCCCTAGTAATTCTCTAAGATTATGAATTGCAGTTGTCAAAATGCATTGATAGAAGTATTTTTCCCCTTGACAAATACAGACCATACCAATGCAATACCTGTTCTGTGTGTGTGTGTGTGTGTGTGTGTGTGTGTGTGTGTGTATGGGAGCATGTGTGTTTAGTTCAAAGGATCTAGAAAAGGGGTTAAAGCATGGATCATGTTTAATAACAAATAGGAAAAAGACTGGAGTCAGTTGTTGCAAACAAGGAAAGTCATCTAATAGTTATTAGCTCTTAATCAGTAATCCAACACAAGGTCAGCAGGCCGCATGCAGACCATGACATGCTCAATTAGAGCCTGAACTAATTTAAAATACAATTGGGGAAATATACAGCAAAATAAATAAAAATTAAACTAAATATAAATAATGTCAATAAGTCATTTTCTATGTCAACATGCTTTAATTGAGTTTTATGTCACTGCTCTACATTATATCAAGAGATTTGCTGGTAAGCATTTAATAAGCTCCCTATGGAAAAAAAAATAATGTGCCTGTCACATGCTTTTTTAAGATAATCTGAACCATTAACACTTTCTTCATCACTTTCTTATGGCTCAATAATTAAGCAAATAATAAAGCTCTTATTTGTTGCATTTGTTAGTTTACAAACATGTAAATGCTTACATTGAAAACTTACAAATCACCTCTCCTAAGCCAGTATGAGCTGGCTCCAGCAAACCATTAATTGTGTCTACCACTGATCTGCTATTGAATGGAGACTTAGGGATACGACTTCCAGGATATGAGGAGTCAACATTACAGACAAAAGGTAGGCTAGCACAGAAAGCCATACGGTGAGCAGAGTCTAGGACCCAGGTCAAAAGTGGCTAAGGTTAGAAAAGGAAAGCCACAGGGCCTGAAGTTTGATCAGATCAAAAGAACATCATGAAGGGTTGAGGCAGCAAAGAAAATTCAGATTTGGGAATGTCTAAACATAATAGGTAAAATACAGAAATGTGGTCATTCTATGGGAAAGAACATGGGGATACACGAGAGAAAGAGGACAGTGGCAAAAGATACAAAGGCCCTGTTCTTCTAAGGGTAGAATAGAGTTTTAGGGCCTACATACAGAAGAGTTCATCACTTGTTGGTTAGTGGTTGGTTGTGGTGTTACTCTGTTAGAGTCAAGTTACAGCATATCTGACTGTGGCTGATTAAACCAATACAAGCTTGAAGTGCTCTACCACAGGTGGAGCACAAATAGTCCATGTGAACATTTGGGGTGGATTCTCTAAATTTGCACATCTCATATTTTTTTGAGCTATTTCAACTCTGCTTTGCTCATAGAGCATAGCACCTTCTCTGATGAGGGCATGCCATGCTGGGCAGTCCTGTGCCAGTGTCTCCCATGTCACACAATCAGTTCTTAAGAGAGACCTTGTAGTCTTGGGGGCAGTGAGGTGGTGCAGTGGATAGAGCACCAGCTCTGTATTCAGGAGGACTTGAGTTCAAATCCAGCCTCAGACACATAACACTTACTCTCTGTGTGACCCTGGGCAAGTCACTTAACTCCATTGCCCAACCAAAAAAAAAAAAAAGAGAGAGAGAGACCTTGTATCACTTCTTCTGACCACCACATGAGTTCTCACTCTGTGTGAGTTCTCCATAAAATAGTCTTTGTTACGTGGACATTTGGCATTCTCACAATGTGGCCAGTCCATTGTAGTTGCACTCTCTGCAGTAGAGTTTGAATGCTTGGTAGTTTAGTTTGAGAAAGGACCTCAGTTTCTGGTATTTTATCCTACCAGGTGATCTTCAGAATCTTCTTAAGATGATTCAGATGGAAGATATTTCATTTCCTGGCACTGTGCTGGAATAATGTCCAGGGTTCATAGGCATTCAACAGTGAGGTCAGCATAATCACTCTATAGACTTTCAGTTTGGCAGTTGGTCTAATACATCTTCTTTCCCACACTTTCTTTCAGAACCTCACATCACTTGTAATTGGGGTGGAGGAGCACTGGGATTAGGCTTCTCTAGATCTCAGTCAAGGTAGAGGAATTCCAGAAAAGGGATGACAGAAGTGAGGTCCTTGTCCCAACTTTAGATTACCACAGCCCCAGTAGATTATTGGGTATTTGAGACTTAAGCTACTTAGTCAAGTCTACTATAAGAGATAGAACTGAATAACATTATGGTCAAGAGAAGAGGCATAGTATAGTAGAAATTTAGAGTCAAAGGAAATAAATTCAAATCCTACCTCTGTTTTTGTGAATTTGAGCAAATTATTTAACTTCTCTGATGTTCAGTTTGCTGATCTGTAAAAGTAGGATGTTGGACTACTTAACCTCTAAGGTTCCTTCTTACTCTAAATTTTTGATACTAGGAAGACAGTAGTGAAGAGGGAATAAAGAAGAGTAGGCCTAGAACTCTCAGGAACTTTCTCTAAGTTTAAGAATAGGATGGGTTCATGAAAATCTTGACAACTTATCAGTTTTAACCTATTTTGCCAGATATTTTGAACTCCCATATCAGTGCTTATAGTCTATCATTTTTTAAATATAAGAAGCTATTTTTCTACTTCAGTGAGAAGGTAAAGTAGGGGAGAAAGGGAAAATACTGTCTACTTTCTCCATGAAAAAATTCTAAGTAGTACAGAATCCAGGAAAGTTGAAAAAAAAAAAAAAACAACTTTGTGAAAGGAGAAAAAATCACTGACCTTCATATGCTGCTTTGTGCTTTGCAAAATGTTTTACACATATTTTCTCACTTGATCCTCATAATAATGATGTTTGGCAAGAGCTATTATTATCATTATTTTATAGATAAGGAAATTGAGACTGAGAGAAGTTAGTTAACTTGCCCAGGGTCACCCATGTAGTAAGTGTCAGAGGCAGGATCTTACTCCAAGTCTAATGCTCTACCCTCTATACTACTTAACCGTATGTCACTGTATTGATGTACAAGATTACATACTGTAGAACTAGGCAAAGGTTGTCCATTTTCCAGGTGTCATGAACAAATGGTCCCACTTGTCTTAATATCAAAGATAATGTGAATGTCAGATCAATGTTGTAGGAAGCGCACTACACTTCCAATCAGTAGATTTGGGTTTGAATTCCAGCTTGGCCAGTTATGAATCATACGGCTTTATGAAGCCATATCCCCTCTATGGATCTCACCGTTTTTTCATCTTTAAAATAGATGATTTATACTAAATGATTTCTCTAAGACTTTTTACATTCTGGAACTCTATATTTCACAATCACAGCGAGGAGAAAAAAAAGCCTTTACATACATGAGAAAATGATATATGGGTTCCCTAGGATCATCTAAGAAAAACTGACAACTAGACTTGCCATAACTGAGACCTAAATGCAAATTCTGACTTAGACACCTACTACTTGTGTGACCTTGAGCAAGTCAGTTAGTGCTCCCACAGCTCAGTTTCTTCATTTGTAAAATGTGGATAATAAAAACATCTCACTAGTTGTTTTTTTTTTGTGTGTGTGTGTGTGATGATCAAATGCATAATATAGGTAAAGGGTCGAGAAAAGTTTACAATATTATATGAATATTATCTTCTTTCCTTCTTCCTCTTCTGCCTCCTCATCTTGCTCTTCCACCTCCTCCCCCTTCTTTTTCTTCCGCTTCTCTGCAGTCTTCTTCTTCTTGGATTGATTTGACCTGATCCTGAGTTACAGAGGGATTTTCTACCCCAGCATAGAAGGATAAAACTAGATAGAACTGGAATAAAGATCAGAGACTGTGCCGCTCTCCATCACCCATTCTTGTTCTACAATCTCTCTCCCACGTCTATGGTTTTGCTAGGTTCCCTGTGTCTAGAATAGGCATCGCCTCGCCCTTCTAATAAAATTCATCTCTTCCCTTGAGACACACTTCAATTCTCCAATACTCCAGGAAGCTTTCTACGACACCTCTCTCTTCCTCAAGTGAAAATAATTTAACCTTCTTCAATGTTTTTTTTTCTAGTGTTTGCCTAAATTTCATCTTTGCCGTGTGTCATTTTCATTTGCTTATTTCAAAGACCCATATTTTCATAACTATGGGCTACCCATCCACCGGTGCAAATTATTGCACCTTAGTCAATGGTGTCCATAGATTTCAGTGATCAAAAGAATTAAATAGTTAATGTCCCACATTCTGGTAATTAACACTTTTATAATGCTTCCTAATATCTTAGCTATTTATGTCTGTTATTCTTCTTATTCAATTATGTTTATTGGCCTATGACATAGATATTTTTGCCTCTCAAGTACTAAATTCAGTTTCTTGAAACTAGGTTTTTTTTTTGTTTTGTTTGTTAGGCAATTGGGGTTAAGTGACTTGCCCAGGGTCACACAGCTAGTAAGTGTCAAGCGTTTGGTCTGAGGCCAGATTTGAACTCAGGTCCTCCTGACTTCAGGGCTGATGCTCTATCCACTGTGCCACCTAGCTGCCCCTTGAAACTAGGTTTTTAACAAATACTTGTTGAATTTAACTGATATTAGTTCAATTAGATTCATTTGTTTTTCGTGGATTTCAGTAAGGAAGTTTCCCAGGGGTAAGAATTGTTCTTAGGGATTAATGTGAGAATCTGCATTAAAATATCAAGTGACTAGGATGATTGGCCAACCAACCACTCCATGGAGGTGCAAAACTGACTGTAAATTAGGCAAGGAAAATGGGAACAGATGGAGATAGATTGAAGCAGGAATGAATAGAGGATGAATAGAGGGAAGTGCATGCCATACTTTGTCATTAACCTACTCTCAGCAGATTTTAAACTATCTGGTAGGTATTTTTTGGTATTTGTATTTCTCACCCTACCACTGTCCCTTACTTGTAGTCAACAAATTCAACAAACACTTACTAAAGTATGTGTTACATTCAAGCCATTGTGTTAAGCTTTTCAAAGGCAAAAATGAAGTCTAGGCTTCTAACACATTTTTCTTAACATGGGTAGAGCTGAATTAAGATACTGGTACCATCCCTTTGCTAGAACCAGGATTTCAAATGCAGGCCCCTGGAGATTATATCTGGATCTTTGTTCAGTGTTTAACCTCCTTTAGAAAGTATAGTTTGCTGATGAAAATCCAAAAGATCTCTCAGCTCCAAGCTTAATACTGTTACTTGGAATATCTTTCCAGGCCTCAATAAGATTAGGCTATACTCAATTTGTCATCAAGAAAGAACAGCTCCATAGGCAGCTTGCATGGATAGGATCTTCCAATTATGGGATCCAATACTCACAAACTCAGCAGCACTAAAAAGAATGGCTGGCCTGCTGGGGAGTAAAGCAAGTCATTACCCTGGATGTAATTTGCAGAGGACACCCCAATGAGAGCAGGGTTAATGAGATTAGCCTTCAAAATGAAAAAGCTCCAATGGCACAGGAGGTCACACAATGCTTAGCAGGAGAAAACAGACTTGTGGCATAGCTTTTCTTCCACCAAACAATCGCTTTCCATTTTTTTTACTTCTCTTTCTCATTGTATTCTATGAACGTAATTTCCACTCTTTTCTTTCTGCTCAGTACTTGCATTAAATTCCTCATAGGAATCAATGGGTAGATATATTTTGTTTTTCTTAAATATCCAAATCATATTAATAAATTAATTACTCAAAAATGGACAAACAAAACCTCAAACTACCTCCATGTCCAGGTCTTCTTAGATTATTCTGCACATCTCAAAATTCAAATCAGTATGCCTTTATTAAGCACCTACTACATGAACGGCATTCTGCTGTCAAAGAGTAAGAAATAGGACAAACTTGCATTTGTACCTGCTCTCAAGGAGTTTTCCTTCAATACAAGGAAACAACACACACATATATATATATATACATAAGTATATACAAAGTACACACAAAATATATGCAGTGCATTTGAGTGGGGTAGGGAGAACAGGTGGGAGCATCAGGAAAGACAATGTTGAAATTGGGGCTTGAGCTGCGCTTTGAAGGAAAAATCTGGGGAATCAGTTGAGTGAGGCAAAGTTTATGAGAGAATAAATTTCAAGAATAGAGCAAAGGTATGAAGATAGAGGGGGAAATGTTGTCCCCTGTGAGGAAGAGTAAGAAGGCTATTTTGGTGGACCTTACAGTGTGTGAAAGGGAGTGATATATTGATTGGAACCAGGCTATGACAAGCTTTAAATTCCTAAAAGAGTAGTTTGTATTTGATCTTAAAAGTGATAATGAGCTAATGGAATTTATTGAACAAGGCAATGACATGGTCAGACCTGTGCTTTAGGAACATCATTTTGGTAATTATATGAGGGATAAATTGAAGAGAAGAGAGAATAGAGGAAGCATAGGTAAGAAGTGATGATGGTTTAAACTAACGTAGTGGCAGTGTGATTAGAGAGAAAGAGATGGATTCTAGAAAGGGCATCAGATACCATCAAGTGCAACTTCCTAATTTTAAAATTGAGGAAACTGAGACAGATAAAATAAATTCGTCTAGAGCACATGGATACTAAGTTGCAAAGAAGCAAGGAATGAATCCTCTTATTCCAATTCCTGAGTTCTTTCTAGTCATGTCACCAAGCAAGTTAATAAATTCCTGCCATGTGGGAGGCATTGTGCTTTCCACTCCCTCTCCCCACTTAACAGTAGCTTGTAAGATATTTGAGGGCAGGAGTCATTCTTTCATTGCTGTCTTTATCTCCCTAGCATCGTCATGATATCTGACCATAGCTAATGCTTGCAAAGTAAAATGAATGATAAATTCTTTGCTAATAATATGCTGAATATCCTGGCCTCCACCATCTAAGGGTCAGGTATGTTACATTTCCAGTCTTCCTCCAGTATTCTCTGGGACCTGCCAGGGGATGTGGGGACGTGTAGATTCTCTGCAAATGGCTCTAGCCCCCACTGATAGTGTTCCCTCAACTGTACAGTACATAATTACAAACAAATATATTCCTCTAACATGTGGGAGGCATAGTCCCTCTCCTCTGACTCTGTACATCATGAAAGGGTCTCTGCAGAGGGGAAGAGGTTTAGGTTTGTAACTTGGCTCAGTTCACAAAGAGAAACCCTAATTCCAAATCCAGACCCCACCTCATGCATGCTACTTCTCAGGTCTTTCATTCTGGGTTGTTTGGGTACATCATGCTGCCTGCAATCCAGGTCACCATGACTTGAACTCCCAGGTCCCATGAGTCACTTCACTTATCTAAGTCACAGTTTCCTCTATTTCAAAACAGAAATAAACCTTTTATGCTTAAAATACCTCACAGGGGTGCAGAGGGAAAGGATTTTGTAAATTGGAAAGATCTGTAGGAACAGTAGTGATGAAAATGAAAGATACTGGCCTACAATCAATATTCCAGGTACCTTGGTCAGCATTTAAAAAAAAAATAAGCTTTTACTTGACTTTCTCTTAAGTCCTAATTTCATTCAATTCCTGATTCTGTGAAATTATATTTATCCTAGTAGCTCATTACAGTAATTGCTAATTATTGATTCTTAGATGAAGATTGGATATGGCCCCTAAGTTAGAGAAATACAAAATACCTCTGAAAACTTTGAAGTGTATTGTGCCTATGGAAGTCTTGAAATGGAATTTTCTGAATATATGCCAACAAATTTGCAATGTAGTTGTGGCTTTATTATGCTAAAAATTCTGCCTCAAGCATTTGTGTGGAGCTGAGAATTAACTTTGGGTGAAAACTCAGCCTTATGAAAAGAATCCACATGAACCTGCAACTGAAGCATCAGGGACCTCAGTGAGGAAGTACACAGTAATGTAATTCCTTAGAAGACATAATTTTGAAGTAATTAGTTATGATGCTTGCTTCCTACAATGTACTTTCCCAGGACAATAGGGAGAGTTGTTTTAAGACTAAATTAGCAAACAATCAGACTGGGTCTGCAGGACAGTAAAAGATCCTATGTCCTTCAAAACCTGACTCTATTAGTCTACAATCTCTTAACTATAACATTTTCATCTTTTCTTTGAAGTACCAGGTATAAGTCCCATGGACCATCCTAGCTAATGACTAGTCAATTCTTTGGCTTTACTAGGTGTCATAGGAAATCCATTTACCATTATTTCTGGGTGAGACTCCCACAGGATTTCCTGGAGATACATACACAAACACACACACACACACACACACACGTATGTATGTGTGTGTGTGTATATATATATATATATATATACACATATATTGGTGGTATTAGAAAAGATTCAAAGGGAGACACCATATCTAGGACACAGCTCCATTGCTGTATCTTAAAAAATTGAGATTCAGGTCAAATTCTTAAAATCTAGCCCTGTTTGGATTCCTTAAGAATCTAGCCAATAGTTCACAAATGTTCAGATTCCTTAAGAGTCTGATCGATATGGCAGATCTTTAATAAACCTTGTCTCTGGCTAAAAGAAGGCTTGAGTCAAATTCATTTGGGCAGGACCCTCAGGTCTTGATTTCAGGGTGCCAGTACCCATAACCTCCTAAATCTCAACATTTTGGTGACCTGTAAGGGGAAGCTGCTTAATCTCAAATTCCTCACTAGCCAGGACTGGAAGGTAGGTAAGCCTCCCACCTTCTTTCTTGCCCTGCAGTTGGAGTCACTCTCCAAGTACCTAGGAAGGCTTAGTGGTAATTTTCAGGCAGACAGTTACACAGCTGTCTCTCACTCTGCCTGATGCTCTCAGGATCTCGGTCCACTAGTTTGGTTCGAGGCCATGGACCTGGGTACACCTTCCACAGCATAGAGGACAAGGACAGATACCCTATCTGGAAACGTATGCCCAATTCTGTCAATTTTCTCAGTGTTACGGAATTGGGAAAACTGCAGGTGAGTTTTGGTTCCCTGAGGCTTACTTACTCCCTTCCCTCTACACCCCTGAATCCTCCTTGGTTACAGGGAAAACTTAGAACAGCTAAAAGCATCTTAGCAGATTCTGGAGGTTTTGTGATTGATCATTAAGGAGTTTTGAAACACCTCCTCACAACCCTGGTCACTTCCTTCCCTTGAGTCAAGAGGGTATCTGTTAATCCTTCTCATAGGAGAAGAGAGTTTCACCCTCCCCGTTCTCCCACCTCTGAATTCACCCTCTACAGCATGGGACCTACTGGAAATGGCCTGTGGCCCTGGGGCAACGTTTGCCTGGAAGCATCACCTAGGTTCAGCACATCCTACTCAAGGTAAAGAATCTAGCCTCTGAACTTGGGTAAATATGTTCTTATAAAGTTGTAGTTTTAACTGTTAATGATGAGATGTTGATTCTCTATGTGTAGTAATTTTGAAATGCATTTAACAAAACTGAAGTCACCTGACTGGTAACGGGTTTGTTTCAAGTTTCAAATTGGTGAACGTTTTGTATCAGTTATGTCAAGCAACTTTTCATAATTTGGTTACCACTAAAAAAATTTGGCTATTTTTGATTATTGTTTTAATGTGTAAACTTGTCAAAAAGCTTGTTTGGCTTTCGTCTTGCTGAGAATTTGCAAGTATATGGAAATAATCTCTAATGATTGACTTTTTATGCAGGACAAATTTAAATTTGAGATGTAAATCCTGGAAAAGTTTTTCCTAAGCTGTGATTAGTGAAACTTGCTGTTTGAGGCAAAAGCTCATAGGATTTTATTTTGAGTTGTCTGATGCATCATAATAATCAATCTAAAATCAATAATCCACCATCTGAGAGAAATACCACAACCTCCTCAGAAAGAATGAGATACTGGTGGGAGGTCGGCATTGGTAAAAGCTGAGAGGACAGTTTTAGCCTCAGTCTAAGATAGGATCCTCCTGGCTCAGTTTCCCCATTATGTTCCTTTCTAAAGGAATGTTACCCACCTGGCTATTCCTGAGTCTGGCTATGAGGAGGATTTGATACTGCATGGTTGGAAAACTGAATTATGTGAATCCAAACAGAGCTAAAGATGTTTTATCCTGCCATTTGGGCCTGGCAGTCTTTTCTATCAGATTTGTGTCTTCCAGATTACAGGTCATTCACCTACAGTTGGTAGCAAACAGTGGATACCAGCCAATGCCCCCCCCCATCATTCCCTGGAT
The DNA here is from genome assembly GCF_900497805.2 of Vombatus ursinus. NCBI lineage: Eukaryota > Metazoa > Chordata > Mammalia > Diprotodontia > Vombatidae > Vombatus > Vombatus ursinus. Next base: position 5,361,348 of record NW_020954548.1, read on the forward strand.
GCAGCCTGTGCTGGGTTCCAGTCAACCTCCTCTTTGGGACCCCCTCGAGGCAGGGACACCTCTATGCCTTTTGCCAGCAGCCAAGATTTTCATCCCTTTCCCCAAAAGAATTTGGTCCCTTTTTCTGAGGGGAAGATGATGAGAATGGGATCTGAACCCCAAAAAGAAAAAACCCTGGACTTTCCCACTTAACCAAATCTCTGGTGTTCACCTGAGGCTATAATCCCATCAACTGGCCTTTCATTATCACCTATGCCCAATCTCCAAATTCTATTACCTAGCCCTCCATTATCTATTACCTCCAGATTGCCCCTGACCACTTCCCAACCTTAATCCTATCTAGACTCCATTCTTCCTTGGCCAAGTGGTCCAGGTCCCAGGCATTCTGTTCACAGCACCTTAAAGGTCACTCTCATCCAGATCTTCCTTAGACTCCTCCTCCAGTCACCTCAAACTACTTGGACACTCCTAGGTCCCTCCCACAGTCTTTCTGTATGTAAGGTCCATCTTGTCTCCATTAAGGTTCATTAAAATCTAGTGGCTGCTCAGATTCCTTAAGAACCTAGCCAATAGCTCACAAATGTTCAGATTCCTTAAGAGTCTGGCCAATATGGCAGATCTTTAATCAACCATGTCTCTGGCTTAAAAAAAAAATGGGATTTCAGTATAATTCTTAGTCTAACTCCACCCATGGTCTGACTGAATTATCAGTCCTCATTTCAATTCAATTCAATCAATATCAGAACCTATAAAAAATGTTCCTAAGGCAAGCAGACAAGGGTCACTTTGCATATGCCTGGGTGGAAGAAGCTAGTCAGAGATACCAAGTTACCAAAGGATTGCCTCCTTTTAGGGAAAAAAAAAAGACCTAAGGGAAGGGCAAAAATGCTTCTGCTGAGAGTGAAGAATCCTCCTTTTGGAAATTAAGTTTTCTGCCTTGTTGAAAAGAGCACAGTGTGGGAAAAGGATGCTACCTGAAGAGAGAGGAGGCTCCTAGCAGAAGACTAGCTAGAAAAAAAGTGTGCCCTGGCATATTGCTATTGGTGCACTTTTTATTATTTTCTTCCCTGGGACAAAATTCCAGTAGCCTTATTTTAGTTAAACCTATGAGAAATATTTGAAGCACATACTATGTTGGATTTTGGGTATACAAAGATTTAAGGTTACATTTTTATGCATTTTCCAAAAGAGCAATGAAGTTGAATTTTGATTTTGATTTCCAGCATTAGTTATCATGTTTCTTCCGTGTTTTTTTTTTAATCTATATGATGGGGATTGTAACACACTACCTACAACCTAGAATTACTTGAAATAAATAATTTCATAAACTTTAAAGAATTATAGAAATATTAGCTTTATAAAATTCTCAATTAAAGTTATCTTTATAAAGCACAATCTATGGGCAAACAATTGTGCTAATTTCTAGGGATATAAAGATTACAATCTACACAGTTCTTGACTTCAAGCATCTTTACTAGGAGGCTATTTCATGTATGTACATGAGTATAATACCAGTTCTAATATGATTAAAATGAAGGACAGATGTAGGCAAAGTGTCTTAAGAAACAAAATACAGGAAAGATTACGTCTAACCAGAAGGAAGAGCTGAATTACAAAAGATGTGGAGCTATTGCAGATTCTAGGGAGAGCAGGATACATTCAGGGAACAATGAAAGAACAGTCCAATTTTGCTAGACCACAGAGGACATGAAAGAGAATAGTATAAAAATAAGACTGGGAAAATAGGTTTAAACTAGATCGTTGAGAGCTTTATACCTCCTAATTCGATTTTAAGTGAATTGAAGGCAGGGATTGTCTTTTGCCTCTTTTTTTTATGCCCTTCACTTAGCCCAGTGCCTGGCACATGTTCTTGTAATACATGTTCATCAATTATAGAAAGCTTTCTTTTACTCTGTTAGAAACCAGTAAAGGTCATTAGCAGGTTGTGGCATGCTCAGGTATTTGCATTAGGAAAATTATATTGGCACTGTTTGTGTGGGTCAGTGCACACTAGACATCATGAAGAGTCAAAAAGCATTCTAAACACATGAAGAAAATTAAAAACAAAAACAAAAAAACTTGGGAAAACAAGATCTCCACTGCTTTGACATAACCAAAATCTTCCCTCTCTCCTTTTTCTCTTTTCACACTAAAATTTTTCTGCTTACAATTATGAGGACTCAACTCCTACATCAACAATGTTAACATTTCATTCTTTATATATCCTTCCTGAACATAGCTTTGTTACAGATGGACTTGCTAATTGTTACTCAAAGAAAATAACCCATCAGTTCCCCTCTTGCCTCTGTGTTGGAATAACAATGTGAGGGTTATTGTCAAGGAGCCTGAGTGCATAGTAGAAAGATAGCTAAGGTCTCTATGGTTTCTTCAATGTGAAAAACACTACTTGCCACAGCTCATAGCTGTTGATGACTTTGTAGTTGAATCTTAGGGATTTACGTGAGTGACATAATGGTTAAGTGCCTTGCCCTGGTTTAAACATCTAATAAGTATTAGAGGCAGGATTTGAAACTAGCTTATTTTTTTTCCTTTAAGATTAAAATCTGTTCTCTATACTGTACTGTTGGGGAGTGACACAAATACACAAATAATTACATTTTAAAAAACTAACATGATAAGAAGAAAAATTTTTTTTAAAGTGTTATGATAATTCATAAGAATAGCAATTTTAAAAGGGGAACTAAGGTTAGCATCAACCTCCCTGAAGAAAAATAGGAAGCAAAGCAATGAGTAATACAAGGCTAGAGTTATTTTAATGACTGAAACATTGAGATCCAATTCATCCAGGTAGAACTTGAGCCCAGAATTTAGAAATTCATTTCAAAAAAATTGTTGTGTCTACCAAATGCACAACAATGTAATAGATGGCAGAAATACAAAGACTAACATAAAATATTATCTCACATTAAGAAGCTTAATGAGAAATACTAAAATTTATGTGATGCAGCAAAAGCAGTACTTAGGAAAAAATTATATCTCTAAATGCTTATATCAATAAAATATAGAAAGAGTAGAACAATGAATTTGACATGCAACTAAAAAATGAGAAAAAATACAAATTAAAAATCCCCAATTAAACACCAAATTGGAGATCCAGAGAATCAAAAAAAAATTAATAACATTTAAAGTAAGACAAGTATTGAACTGGTAAATAAAACTATGATTTTATGATTTTATGAAAAAAATCCAATAAAATGAATACACTATTGGTTAAATTGTTTAAAAGAAAACTAAATTATCAATATCAAAAAATAAAAATGGTGAATTCACCACCAATCAAGAGGAAATTAAAGCAATTATTAGGAACTATTTTATTCAATTTGTACATCAATGAAGCAAACAATCTAAGTGAAAGAGGGGACTATATACAAAAATACAAATTTCTGGGGGTGGAACCAAGATGGAGGAGTAAAAGCAGTGACTTGCTTGAGCTCTCCCCCAAACCCCTTCAAATACCTGTAAAAAGAATGACTCTAAATAAATTCTAAAGCAGCAGAACCCAGAAAAAGACAGAGTGAAAAAATTTCCAGTCCAAGACAACCTGGATGGTCAACAGGAAAGGTCTGTCAGGGGCTGGGAGAGGAGCACAGTTCAGCTTAGGCCATGCAGGCAAAGACTGGGCCTCAAACCTGGAGCAGGCCTCAGACAACTGAGTCACGGGCAGCTGTGGTGGTTTCCAGACTTCTGAACCCACAAGTGCCAAAGACAACTTAGAATGTCAGTAGGAAAGGTCTGTGTACCTGGGGAAGAGAGGAACATGGTCAGGCCCCAGTCCTGGCACAGCCCAGGGCAATGGCTGCTCCCAGAGCTCTCAGACCACAGAGAGTGGGGGGGGGGGGGGAAGGGGCTGATCAGAGGGGTATTTAGGGGATCTATTTGATAGTGCTGAGTCAGGATTCTCTTGCTTTGCCTGTGCTTGGATCTGGGTCACAGTCCTGGGTGGCAGTCCCAGGACAGGAAGGAGTGCTGACCTGGCAGATTTTGTGGCAATGGTGGAAAGAGAATCCTCCTCACAGATCCAAGGCAGAAAAGAATGCTTGTGGTCACTCATAGACCAGAGCACAGGCCAGGAAAGGAGTAAACACCTCTCCTTTGATCATATCACCTGGAAAGAACTGAAAATTTACAGGTCTCTAAAAGTATCTCTGAAAACAGTTGCACAAAATCCCTGAAGCTTGGGACAGTACACCTTCCACACTGGCAGCAGAACCCTATCTTAACAAAGCATTTAAAAGTAAACATAAGCAAACAGCACACACACACACACACACACACACAAAAGACCTCAGACTATAGAATCTCTAGTGACAAAGAAGATCAAAATATACAACTGGAAGAAGACAACAAAAACAGTTTTTACATCCAAAGCAGAGGAAAAATTGGGAAGAGAAATGAGAGTGATGCAAGAAAATCATGAAAAACAAGTCAACAACTTACTAAAAAAGACCCCCCCAAAATACTGAACAAAATAACACCTTAAAAAATAGACTAACCCAAATGCCAAAAGCAGTCCAAAAAGCCAATGAGGAGAAGAATACCCTAAGAGCAGAATTCACCAAATGGAAAAGGAAGTCCAAAAGCTCACTGAAGAAAATAATTCCTTAAAAATTAGAATGGAGCAAATGGAAGCTAATGACTTTATGAGAAATCAAGACATTGTAAAACAAAATGAAAGATTAAAACAATAGAAGACAATGTGGAATAGCTCATTGGAAAAAACAACTGACCTGGAAAAGAGATCCAGGAGAAAGAATTTAAAAATTATTGGACTACCAGAAAAGCATGATCAAAAAAAGAAGCTGGACATCATATTTCAAGAAATCATCAAGGAAGGGGCAGCTAGGTGGTGCAGTGGATAGAACACCAGCCCTGAAGTCAGGAGGACCTGAGTTCAAATCCAGCCTCAGACCAAACACTTGACATGTACTAGCTGTGTGACCTTGGGCAAGTCACTTAACCCCGATTGCCTCACTTAAAAAAAAAATCATCAAGGAAAACTGCCCTGATATTCTAGAACCAGAGGGTAAAATATAAATGGAAAGAATCCACTGATCACCTCCTAAAAGAGATCCCCAAAGGAAAATTCCTAGGGATATTGTAACCAAATTCCAGAGTTCCTATATCAGGGAGAAAATATTGCAAACAGCCAGAAAGAAGCAATTCAAGTATCGTGGAAACACAATCAAGATAAGACAAGATTTAGCAGCTTCTATATTAAGGGATCAGAGAGCTTGGAATATAATATTCTGGAGGGCAAAGGAGCTAAAATTAAAACCAAGAATCACTTACCCTGCAAAATTGAATATAATTTTTCAGGAAAAAAATGGACATTTAGTGAAATAGAGAACTTTCAAGCATTCTTGATAAAAAGACCAGAGCTGAATAGAAAATTTGACTTTTAAATACAAGACTCAAAAGAAGCATGAAAAGGTAAATAGGAAAGAGAAAACATAAGAGACTTATTTAAGTTGAACTGTTTGCATTCCAACATGGAAAGATAATATTTATAACTCATGAGACCTTTCTCAGTATTAAGATAGTCGGAGGGAATAGATATAGATATAGATATAGATATAGATATAGATATAGATATAGATATAGATATATAGATATATTATACTAACTCAATTGGGTATGGAAATTTATGTTACCCTACAGGAAAATAGGGGGAAAGTGGATTAGAGAGATTGAGATGATAGAAGGGAGGGCATATTGGGCTAAGGGGTAATCAGAAGAAAAAAATTTTTAGGAGAGACAGGGTCAAAGGAGAGAATAGAAAAAAAGGAGGGTGGGATAGGATTAAGGGAAATATAGTTAGTTTTTCACAACATGACTATTATGTAATTATTTTGCATGACTACATATGTATAACCTGTATCAAGTGGCTTGCCTTCTTAATGAGGGTGAGTGGGGAGGGAGAAAGGGAGATAATTTGTAACCCAAATTTTTAAAAATGAATGTTAAAAATTGTGATTTTTTTGGTACTTTTTTTAGGCAATTGGGGTTAGGTGACTTGTCCCAGCTCACACAGCTAGTAAGTGTCAAGTGTTTGGTCTGAGGCTGGATTTGAACTCAGGTCCTCCTGACTTCAGGGTCGATTCTCTATCCACTGCACCACCTACCTGCCCTTAAAAGTTGTTTCTACATGCAACTTGGAAATAAGATATACAGGCGATGGTGGGGGGGTGTAGAAATCTATCCTGCCCTACAGGAAAATAGAAGGGGAAAGGGATAAAGAAGAGGGGCAGTGATAGAAGGGAGGACAGATTAGGGGAAGGGGAATTTAGAATGCACACCATCTTGGGGTTGTGGGGGGTGAGAAATGGGGAGAAAATTTAGTACTCAAAATCTTGTGGAAGTGAATGTTGAAAACTAAAACTAAATTAATTAATAAAAAAATTTTGAAAAGATTTAAATTCCCAGATTAAACAAATAGGAAATAGAATACCCGAAAGACACTATCTTAGAAAAAAGAAATGGAATATGCCATCAAGTATCCCCCTAAGAAAAAAAGTCCCCAGAACCAGACAAATTCTACCAAACATTTACAGAACAATTAATTCCAATATCATATAAACTATTTGGACCTCTTTTGCCATTTGGGTTAGGCTATTTTTAAAGTGTTATTTTTTTCAGTATTTTTTTGGGTGTCCTTTAGCAAGCTGTTGACTTGTTTTTCATGATTTTCTTGCATCACTCTCAGTTTTTCCTCTACTTCTCTTACTTGCTTCTCAAAATCCCTTTTGAGCTCTTCCAAGGCCTGGAACTGATTCATATTTTTCTTGGAGGCTTTGGTTGGAGGAGCTTTGGCTTTGTTGTCTTCTTCTGGTTGTATGTTTTGATCTTCTTTGTCATCAAAGTAAGATAATATAGTCTGACTCTTTTTGTGCTGCTTGCTCATGATCCCGGCCAATTACTTGCATTTTAAACTCTTTATTAAGGTAAAAGTCTGCTTCCAATATGAAGAGTGTATTGTCCCAAGCTTTGGGGGTTTGTACAGCTGTTTTTAAAGGTATTTCTAGGGACCTGTAAATTTTCAGTTCTTCCAAGGTGCTACTATAAGGGGTGAGGTGTTTCCTCTCCACCACCACAACAAGCTCCACCAGGCCAGCGCTCCTCCTCATCCCAGGACTTCCCCTCAGAACTGTGACCCAGATCCAAGCACAGGTAAAGCAAGAGATTCCTGCCTCAGCACTGGCAAAGAGATCCTTGCAATCCCCCTCTGATCAGCCACTCGATTCCCCCTCAGTCTGAGGGCTGGAAGCTCAGGAAAAAACTGCTGCCCTAGAGGCTGCGCTCAAGACTTGCGGCTGAGACCTAGCTCCTCTCTCACTGCAGTCACAGACTTTTCCCACTGACATTCTAAGTTGTCTTTGGCATTCAGTGGTTGAGAATTCTGGAAACTGCCACAGCTGCCAGCGATTCAGTCCTCTGAGGCCTGCTCCAGGCTCGCTGTGGCCTGCGCCCCCACACTGAACTGCACTCCTCTCCCCGCCCGGCGCAATATACCTTTCCAATCAACCATCCAGGCTGTCTTTGGCTGGAAATTTGTTTCACTCTCTCTTTTTGTGGGTTCTGCTGCTTTAGAATTTGTTTACAGCCATTTTTTTAGGTATTTGGAAGGCTTTGGGAGAGAGCTCAAGACAGTCACTACTTTCCCTCCGCCACCTTGGCTCTGCCTCCTCCATATAAACTATTTGGAAAAAGACAGAATCCTTCCAAAATCCTTGTGTGACATAAAAATGGTGTTGATACCTAAACCAGAAAGAGCAAAAACAGAAACACAACTATAGACCAATTTTCCTAATAAATATTGAATCAAAAATTTAAACAAAACAATAGCAATATATTAGAAAGATCATACACCCTGACCAAGTGGGATTTATTTCACAAATTCAGGACTGGTTCAATATTAAGAAAATTATCAGCATAATTGACAGTATCAATAATAAAACCAACCAAACTTATACGATTATCTCAATAAGTGCAAAAAACAGTTTTTGATAAAATATGCTAATTTCTATTAAAAACACTAGAAGGCATAGGAATAAAGAGAGCTTTCCTTAAAATGGTAAGTAGTTTCTATCTAAAACCATCAGGAAGCATTATCTGTAATGGTCCCAATAACATCAAGGATGAAGAAAGGCTGTCCATTATCAGCACTATTATTCAATAGTATACTAGAAATGCTATCTATATTAAAAAGAAGAGAGAGAAAGGAAATTGAAGGAATTAGAATATACAATAAGAAAGAAAATATCACTCTTTATAGACAATATGATAGTATACTTAGGGAATCCTTGATTTTCAATTAGGTGGCTCAGTGGATAGAGTGCTAGGCCTGGAGTCAAAAAGATTAATTTTCTTGAATTCAAGATAGGCCTCAGAGAATTCCTAGCTATGTGACCCTGGGCAAGTCACTTAACAATGTTTGCCTCAGTTTCATCATCTATAAAATGAGTTGGGGAGAGAAATGGCAAACCACTTCAGTATCTTTGCCAAGAGAACCCCAAATGGTGTCATGAAGATTCAGACATGATTGAAATGACTGAATAACAAAAGAGAATCAACTTAAAAAATAGTTGAAATAATTAACAATAGTGGCAACATTTCAGGACATTAAATACACTTGTATAACTAATCAACATTTCTATATACTATCAACAAAACTCAGCAGTAAGAAATAGAAATTACATTTAAAATAATTGTAGACAATGTAAAATATTTGGGAGTTGACCTGCCAAGACAAACCTAGAAAATATATGATTCATAATTACAAAACACTTCCCACATAAGTGAAGTCAGATCTAAACAATTAAAGAAATATTAACTGCTCATGCATAGGCCAAGACAATATGATAAAAATGACAATTCTACATTAATTAATACATTTATACAGTGTCATACAAATCAAATTACCAAAAAAAATTTTATGGAGCTAGAAAAATAATAAGAAAATTCATCTATAAGAAAAAAAGGAAAGAATATCAAGGGAATCAATAAAAAAAGGTAATGGAAGGTGGTCTAATATTACCAGATTACATACAAAATGGTTATCATCAAAACAATCTTGTACTGGCTAAAAAACAGAGGCATAAATTGTAGACTATATTAGGTAAGATACACAGTAGTAAATGATCATATCAATCTAGTATTTAACAAAGTGAACAATCTAAGCTTTTCAGACAAGAACTTACTATTTGACAAAAATTTCTGGGAAACTGGAAATCAATTTTACAGAAAGTAGCTATAGACAGATCTCATAGTGTATACTGAGATAAGTTCAAAATGGGTTCATGATTTAGACATAAAGGGTAATATCATAAGCAAATTAGGAGTCATAGAAAATTTTACTTCTCAGATCTATGGATACAAAAATAATATGAACAAAGAAGGGATAAAGAACATTACAGGAAATAAAATAAATAATTTTGATTATATTGAATTTAAAAAAAACAGTATTTACACAAATAAAATCAATGCAGCCAAGATCAGTAGGAAAGGAAGAAACTAGAGAAACACTTTTTTTTCTTTATAAATAGTTTCTCTGATAAAAGCCTTATTTCTGCCCCCCCAAAAAAATACTTAAGGAACTGAGGAAACTTTATAAGAACAAAGTCATTCAAAAGTGATAAATGGTCAAAGAATGTGAACAGGCAGTTTTCTGAAAAAAGAAATCTGAGCTATCTATAGTCATGTGAAAGCAATTCTCTAAATCACTATTGATTTTTGTTGTTATTGTTCTGTCATGTCCAACTCTTCATGACCCAATTTAGTGTTTTCTTGGCAAAGATACTGGTGTGTTTTGCCATTTCCTGCTTCAGATTATTTTATGGAGAAATGGTGGTAAATGGGGTAAGTGGCTTGCCCAGGTTTACATAGTTACTAAATGTCTGATGCCAGATTTGAACTCAGCTCTTCTTGACCTCAGGCCCAGCACTCTATCCACTGTGCCAACTAGCTATTGATTAAAGAAATGCAAATTAAAATGACTCTGAGGTACCACCATACACTTATCAGATTGACTAATATGACAGAAAAGGAAAATGATAAATATTATAGGCAATGTGGGAAAATTGGGACACTAATGCACTGTTGGTGGAATTGTGGACTGATCCAAGCATTCTGGAGAATAATTTGGAACTATGACCAAAGGGTGATAAATCTGTACATTCCCTTTGACCCAGCAATACCACTACTATGTCTGTATTCTAAATAGATCAAAGGAAAAGGAAAAAGACCTATATAGACAAAAATATTTATAGCAGTTCTTTTTGTGCTGGCAAAAAAAAAAAAATTGGAAATTGAGTTCTGCCCATCAATTGGGGAATTGCAGAACAAGTTGTAGCATATGAATGTAATGGCATATTATCGTATTATAAGAAATGATGAGCAGAATTGTTTTCACAAAAATGTGAAAAGACTTACATTAACTGATGCAAAATGAAATGCCCATTGTACACAGTACATTGAGATGAATAGTACATTATACACAGTAGCAGCAATATTGAAGAATGATCAAATGTGAATGGCTCAGCTATATTCCGCAATACTGTGATCAAAGACAATTTTGAAGGACTCATGATGAAAAATGTTATCCACCGCCATTGAAAAACTGATAAAATCTGAGTATCTGAATGTAGTTTGAGACATACTTTAAAAAATTCTTTATCTTTTTTGTCTGCATTTTCTCTTGTAACATGGCTAATAGGGGAAAAATATTTTGTATGACTGAACATGTATAATCTGTATCAAATTGCTTGTCTTTTCATGGAGGAAGTATGGGAGGAATGGAGTAGAGAATTTGGAATTCAAAATTTTAAAAAATGAATTTCAATATTTACATGTAATTGAGAAAAAATAAAACAACTTTTCTGAGAGGAATGATTATTTTGAAATGATATAAAATGACCATAAGAAAGTAAAAAAAAAAATGTACAAAGTAATTTTGGAAAAGGACTATCAGGGGTTTAGGGGAAATTCAGAAAAAAAGTCGTTCATGAATTTAGACCTAAGCTGAGCCTTATGGGAAGCTAGGGATGTTCATAAGCAGAAGAGAAATGAGTATGTTCTAGGATTAGCAGAGATTCTGTACAAAAGCACAGAGTTTGAAAATGGAATACTGTCAATGGTGATAACCAAGAAGTTCAGTTGGACTGAAATAGAGTGCATGGGGGAGCATAATGTGAATTAAGAAATAAAAAGTTCCCTGAAGCTAGGTTGGACAGGGTTTAAAATAACAAAGAAGGTAATTTGCATTTTGTTCTGGAGGCAGTCAGAAACTACTAAAGAATGAGTTGGTGAGAGGTGTGATTTAGGAAAAAGTGGTCTGGTAGTTACACTTTGGACTTTGTAACCTTGGTGGGACATCTATTTCACCATTTTCTTTTATCTGCCTCAGTCCTACCTTCTCAGCTATCTACATAAAAGAAATGAAGTAGAAAAAAAATATTTGCTGAGGTTTTTTTTTTCATACAAACAGTCTATGGGATGTGGAAGGGGAGATTATTAGTTTCCATTTCATCTCTCTATAACCCATTTCCACCCAAACGCAAGTCCAAACAAAATAAAACTAAATCACTTCCTCAATAGCAGAGATTTTTTAAATTTCAATTATTCAAGATGATTCACCTTAAAAGCTGAATTTTGCTTTGTTTGTTTCACCTAAATGTAAATTCAAAGGATCAAATTTGTATGGGAATGATTTAACTGCTGTAGGGAATGTATCTTTTACTCTGTTTTAGGTGGCAATGTAAATTTGAGAGTTAGATGTAGATTGGACTTGTAGCATAAATTACATTCTGATACTAAATATAAGAATTCAAATCAGGATTCTTCTATGGATACAGAAAGAATGATCAACTAGAAAATTTTAAAATCAAACTACTCTCAGAAGAAAGAGTAACATTTTGGATAATGGGAATTTTGACTATGCTTCTTTTTTTAGTATCAATTATTTCATCTTCATTCTTACTTGGTGTTACTTTTATGGCTCAAGGGAATCAATTAAAAAAGGAAAAAATATAGTGAGGACAAATTCCATCCATTTAAAATGAACTGTCTTTAATAAAATAGTAGAAAATATATAAGCAATAGACGGATCCACCAGGTTAGGTACATAAGACACATTAGTCAATGACTATAGTAGTATATTTGATAAACCCAAAGACCCCAGCTTCTGGGATAGGAATTCACTATTTGACAAAAACTGCTGGGAAAACTGGAAGAATATGGCAGAAACTAGGCATAGACCAAAATCTCATACCATATGCCAAAATGAAGTCAAAATGGGTTTATGATTGAGATGTAAAGGCTGATACTATAAGCAAACTGGGTGAACAATGAAGAGTTTACCTATCAGATTTAGGGAAAACAGAAGAATTCATGACCAAACAGGAGAAATAGAACATTACAAAATGCAAAATGGATGATTTTGATTACATTAAATTAAAAAGTTTTTGCACAAACAAAGACAATGCAACCAAGATTAGGAGGGAAGTAGAAAACTGGGAAAGAATTTTTACAACCAGTGTCTCTGATAAGAGCCTCATTTCTAAAATATATCAAAAACTAAGTCAAGTTTATAAGAATGCAAGTCCTTCCCCAATTGATAAATGGTCAAAGGATATGAACAGGCTGTTTTGAGATGAAGAAATTAAAGCCATCTATATTTATATAAAAATGTTGTGAATCACTGTTGATTAGAGAAATGCAAATTAAAATAACTCTGAGGTACTATATAACACCTATCAGATTGGCTAACATGACAAAATAGGAAAATGACAAATGTTGGAGAAGATGTGTGAAAATTGGAACATTAATGTATTGTTGGTGGAGTTCTGAACTGATCCAACCATTTTGGAGAACAATTTGGAACTATGCCTAAAGGGCATTGTACCCATTTTGACTTTATTTTGGTATAGGGTCCAGCTCATTTTATAGATGAAGAAACTGAGGCAAACAAAGTTAAATGATTTTCCCAGGGACACATAACTAGCAAGTATCAGAGGCAGTATCTAAAATCAGATCTTCATGACTCCAGGCTCAGAGCTTTATCCACCATGCCACCTAGTTGTTGGGATCCATAGAGATACAGAAATGCTCCTGATGTTTTGAATTCTGATCTGCTTCATCAATTATAAAGATTTTTGAAATAAGTCGAGAACCCCTGAGATTTATGCAAGAATAAAATGCAACAGCCAATGCCATTTTCAGAGTTTTTGACACATCTGATGATTCTAACTGGAAGAGACCCAGCAGCCCCTTTGTTTCTTGATAATCAAAATGTAGTATTTTTAAAAAAGTGAAGACAACTTACTGAAACTATTTCCCTAATTCATTTCTAGAATGTAATTCAAATGGAAATACTTTCAGAATTACTAAACTATCAGTGGATTTTTATTCATCTTTTAATTTCTTTTTGTTTTTTAATATAGAAACTACTGCAACCTTTAGAAAGGGACACTGGCTTCCTAAGTGTTTGAATAGTTAGTTCAATAATTAATTATTCTGAAGACTATTAGAGGTAGTTTAAACTCCAAGGTGCAATAAGTTAACAAAATTGTAGTTACATGCAATAAAATTCTTGATTTCATTATCAGGGATAATATACCACCTGGTAGAAATATATATGAAGAGATCAAAAGATGAATTTTATCATATTCCTTGACAGATATGACAAAATGTATTATAATAGAAATAATATTCATTTTTCTGCTAAAAACAATAAAAATAAGTCCTATGCATCAACAGTAAAGAAGGCTTTTGTTTGTTATTTTGAGTTTTGTTTTGTACATATGATATCTTTATATATCATCATTTGCCAGGAAGAGTGTGGGAACAATATTGGACTAAAAGTCAGGCAGACTATGTTCTAGTCCTACTTGTGTCAGCTATTAGACCTAAATCTATGGATAAGTCATTGAACTGCTATAAACCTACTTCTTTAATTGATAAATGGAGACCACAGTATTTGCCCTTTCTTTCAAATATTGCCATTTTTAAAGAAACAGTTTGGATTTGTTGGTGCTTAGGACCATGGGGCAGGTGATTGTCAATAACTCAATATTCACAATCTCATTAACTCAATAATAACCCAAAGCTCTTCTGGCTTTGTTTTTCTAGATGTTTCACACATGATGTGTCATTTTATGGCCATGTCTTTTCCTATTCCTTGCTGACCTAGTTTGTTATTTCAGTCATTTGAACAACTGCAATGAGCATGGTTAAATACAAAGTGTAATTGTGTTAGTTGAACATATAAAATTCAAAAACAATAGATGTATGCAGTATAAAGAGCAACATCCCATTTATTTCTCAGTTCCAGTTACTAAAAAGGAAGGGGAAAAGGAGAAAATTGCTGATAGACTTGGGCTTCTACTCCTTTGGGGCTGGGTATGGCATCTGGAAGTTGAACTTCTTAATATGTTTTATTTTTCTGTCTCTAACTAAAAGAAGTTCAAAGAACAGAAGATGATAGCTTTTATCCATTATAATTGCCAAGGAAACAGGTGAGTGGCCAGCAGGGTAGAATGAAAGTCACTCCAGAAGTTCACATGCAATGAACTTGGTGAGAGTTGTACCGATTAGACTCATACAAGGATCATCACTTTTACATTCCCTGGCTCTGTTGTCTATCACTCTGAATTAGTAAGCCACAGGATAGTAGCCAAAACCCAGAGGAGAGGAAAAGAAAACCCATAGTGTTACAGGATCTGGACAAGAGAAAATCCTATGAGATAATTTGGCATCTATAGCAATCCCAACCCCAATCTGTATCTCCCTGTGTCATTCAAAATTCTATACATCATTCTTTTATTTGGCATCATGTCCACAAACCACTCAATTCATAATAGTATCTATTTGTCAACATGATATTAATGATAGAGTTGTGCTGTTATATAGGGAAATTGTATCCATAATGTGACAGAGAGAGTCTGAAAACATGTCAAATGTGATAACCACTAAGTACTTTTGAAGACTGATGTGGAAGTCAATGATACTGTCAGAAGGGACCAATAAATCATTTCTAAGTAACATAAAGTATTGGGCAAGAAACAAAAGACCTAGAAGCATATGGGATATTTTTTAAATTGCTGTTGAAAATTGAAGTCATAGGTTTAGTAAGAAAAAATAAAAGAAGAGCTGGTTAAGAAGATGGCATGATGATGGTGTCTCTGAACAGAATTTGAATTTCCAGGTAATTGTTTTTAAAAATTCAGAAAAATGATGGAAACTTTTTTCCCCAGGGATGAAATGGCAAGAATGATTTTTTTCTCAACTACAAAATATATAAAATACTTGGGAGTCTACCTACTAAGGTGAATATAAGGTCTATATGAATACCACTACAAAGCAATGTTTATAGAACACAAAACAGACCTAAATAATTGGAGAAATACTAACTGCCCCACACAGGACACATCAACATAATACAAATGACAATACTAAGTTAGTTTATTGTTATTATAGTCATCATCATCGTTATTAGCAGTAATTATCAATAATAATAATAACAATAATAGTTAACATTTATATAGTGCTAACTATGTGCCAGGCACTATACTGCTTTACAAATATCTCATTTGATCTTCACAACACTTCTTTGAGGTAGGTGCTTTATTATCCCCATTTTATAGTTGAGGAAACTGAGGCTAACAGAGGTTAAGTGACTTGCCCAAAAGTCATGCAGTTATTAAATATATGACATCAGATATGAACTCTAGTCTTCTTGACTTCTATACTCTTACTCACTGCACCAGCTGGTTTTCTGTTTACATAGTAAATGTCATAACAATCAAACTACCAAGGGATTACTTTATTGACCTAGAAAAAAAAATAACAAAATTCATCTAGAGAAACAAATGATCAAAACTGAAAAGGAAAATAATGAGAAAGAAAAACATTAGAACTCAAAATACATTACAAATCAGTATTGATAAACTGATAAAGGGAGGGAGAGAAGTAAGGAGGGAGGAAAGGAAGATAGGAGGGAAGGAGGGAGACAGAGGGAAGACATGCCAAAGTAAATAAAACCAGTTGTCTATTGTTTGATAAATGTAAAGACCCCAGCTACTAGAATAAGGTCTCAGTTTTCAGAAAATCTGCTGGAAAATAGACAGCAGTCTAACAAAATTTAGGTTAGACCAACTGCTTCCACTATACACCAAGATAAGTTCCAAATGGATACATGAACTAGATATTAGAGGTTAAATTATAAATAAATTAGAGGAACAAAGAAGAAATCCCCTTATACATCTATGGATGGGGCAAAGGATACAGAGGTTCACAAAAGATAAAATGAACAATTTAGATTACATGAAATTGAGAAGTATTTTTTTTTTCAAAAATGCTTCACTACAGGTAAGATAACAGTGGAAACAATTGCTAGGGGAAATTTATTTTCAGTAAGTTTCTCTGATAAAGGAGTCAATTATAAGGTAATTAAGGAAATTATTAGTTTTTTTTTAAAATAAGACCAATTCCACAATTCATAAGTGGTCAAAGAAAGTTTCATTCAATGGAAGAAATATAAGCTATTTATAGTCATGTGGGAGAAAAAAACTGTTTGAAATCATTAATAATTAAAGAAATGCAAAATAAAAGAACTTGGGATTATATCTCCTACCCATTTAATTGGCTAAGTTAATTGAAAAAAATGACAAATGTTGGAGTTGTTATGGGAAAACAGGCAAATTGATATGCTGTGGCTGAAGCTCTGAACTGGACAAGACATTCTAGAAAGAAATTTTGAGTGATACCTCCCAATTTAGGATAGCCTTTGACTCAGGGATGCAAATGACATTTCTATAACCACACATATCAAAGAAAGAGAAAAAAAGGACATATATGTAAAGTTTCAAACAGATAATTTTGTTTCAGCAAATGATTGGAAAATATGGGGGAAGTCCATCATTTGGGAAGTGACTGCACAAATGTCAATATATGAACATAATGGAAAACTATTTTTCTAAAGAAATGATGAGAGAGTTGGTTTCAGATAAAGATGAATTAATTTAAAATGAATGATTATAATTATTTTAAATTTAAAAGTTTTTGTGTGCACACACACATACACATGCAAAAAGAAAACAAAACAAACAAACACATAAAAAAATGCAGCCAAGATTAGAGGGAAAGTAGAAAGCTGGGGAATTTTATTTTTATAGCAAGTGTCTTCAATGGGTCATTTCTCAAATACATAGAGCACTGAGGCTAATTTATAAGAATACACATCATTCCCCAATTGATAAATGGTCAAAGGATATGAACAGGTAATTTTCAGATGAAGACATCAAAGCTATCTACAATTATATGAAAATACTCTAAATGATGATTAGAAAAATACACATTAAAACAGCTCTGAGGTACCACCTCACATCTATCAGATTGGCTAATATGACAGAAAAAATAAATGATAAATTTTGGAGGGGATGTGGGAAAGTTGGGACACTAAAGTACTGTTGGAATTGTGAACTTATCCAACTATTCTGAAGAACAATTTGGAGCTATGCCTAAAGGACTATAAAACCGTGCATACAATTTGACTGTGTGTGTGTGTGTGTGTGTGTGTGTGTATACATACACACATACCTACTATACCTCTATACCATAGCCATACTGCTACTAATTCTATATCCCAAAGAAATAAAAAAAGGAAATGAACCTATTTGTACAAAAATATTTATAGCCACTCTTTATATGATGGTGAACAATTGGAAATTGAGCAGGTTCCCATCAATTGGGGAAGAACTGAACAAGTTGTAGTATATTATTGCAATGAAATACTATTGTGTTAGAAGAAATGATGATCAGGGTGCTTTTGGGGACAAAAATGGAAAGATTTACATGAACTAAAGTGGAGAGAAGAGTGCAGAACTAGGAGTACATTGTACACAGTAGCAGGAATATTGTAGGATAATCAGTTGTGAATGACTTGGCTATTCTCAGCAATACAATGATCCAAGACAATGCCAAAGGACTCATGATAAAAGTGCTATCCACATGCAGAGAAAGAACTAGTAGAATCTGAATGCAAATCAAAGTATACTATTTTTTACTTTTTTAATTTTTTCTTTGTGTTTTCTTTGATAACATAATACAAAAACAAGTTGTTTTGTTGTTGTTGTTGTTGTTGTTGTTTTTTACAACTTGACATGTATAACCTACATCGAATTGCTGATTTTTCAGGAAGAGGGAAGTGAAGAAGGGAGAGAATTTATAACTCAAATTAAAAGAAAAGAATATTAAAAATTGTTTTTACATGTCATTGAAAAAAGTAAAACATTATTAAAAAAAGAGGAAAATTCATCTCAACCTGGTAATATTCCTTGGATAGTACTAAGTAAATTTCAGCTAGTATCTCCTTGGATTCTCCATTGTCTTAACTCTAAGTGTGCCACCCTTTATCTTTGTAATTCTGCAACATGATGGAGATACTGTAACTAGATTTTATACTACATGTTTATATCTTATATTGGTATTTCCCTTATGGCAATTTGGAAGATACCTTCTTCTATTCATCACTTTCAGAAAGATACTAAAAGCCTTGACCAGATTTGAGAAATACTGAACTTTCATCAATAAAACATGTCAAAAACATATCCTGAGATAGGTTACTTCAGCAAAGAGTGAATTGCAATTATTTCTATTGATTCATTTGACTTCAGTTTCAGAAAGCAACATTTTATAACTTTGTCCCTGAATTCCTTCCACATGATTTATTTGGAGCCTATGGTCCCCTATGTACTGACTATACTAAATAAAAATGTAATACATCTATCACTACCTTAATTGTTACTAACTTTACTTCCCTAAATATTTGTTCATTTTATTACATAAAAAAGCACATTCTCTTTCTGTCACATCTGGAGCTAACCCAGTAATTTTTTACATTTTCTAGGGATATTTTCTTTTCTATATTCCAACCCGACTTTGACTCTTACTGAAAGAAAGGTGTTAATTGTGTGGTGAATATATGACTATTCCTCTGTGACTACCAATATCTTCATCTTACCATCTGGAGTTCACAAACCTTCTCTACCCTCTAGTTCTAAACTGTCTTTTTTATATGAACTGCTCATCTTCTTAGCTCACAAATGATTCATTAAAGCCACTAAACAATTTTTTTTCCTTCAAAAGGACACAAGCGAAAGTGTATATTTTAATAATTTTGGATGCTTTAATTTTTTTCATTAAATCACAATTTAGGAACATTAATTAGTAAATGTTTTTTGGGATATGGTTTATAATGAAATCTGTTGTATATTTTGTTGTTGTTCAGTTGTTTCAGTCATGTCCAACTCTTTGTGACACCATTTAGGGTCTTGGCAAAGATACTGGAGTGGTTTGTTATTTCTTTCTCCAGCTCATTTTACAGATGAGAAACTGAAGCAAACAGGGTTAAGTGACTTGCCCAGGGTCACTGATCTAGGAAGTGTCTGAAACTAGAATTGAATCCTGAAAGATGAGTCTTTTTAACTTCCAGCCCAGCACTCTATCCACTGTACCACCTAGCTAACTGCCTGTTGTATATAGAGAAGTATGTATAAAGATGCATCACATTTTTGGATGTGTTATCTCTGGGATTTTTCTTTGTTAGTGACCATGGACTTTGTCAATCTGCAATTTGCATTTAAGTTCTAAAACATTCTTGTTTTATAATGTCTTGATATATACCATTTCTTTTTTTTTTTTTTTTGGTATCATGATGGCTTTTGAGAAGCATAGTGATTCTTTGGTTGTTACACTGCTTTCTAGGTGAGCTGTTTTGGATGGTAGAAATCTAATGAGTTCTAATTTTTCCCCTCTCTTTTTGATTTCACTCTAATATTCCTTATTGTTTATTGAATATTTGAATTGTTTCTTTCATTCTTTTGCTCAGTGTGTTCATAGTTTTCTATGGTTTCCTACCTTTTCTTCTTGGCAATCTATTCTACTCCTTTTCTTTTAGCCTCTTTAATTTTATTAAACCTTACAATCATATCACCCATACCATATCTTTGTGTTGGGTTATTACACAATAATTTCATTTAAGTTTTACCCTGGAATTCTCTTATCCACAGAATTGATTCATTTTGTTAGGATGAATCCTTTGCAACTTACATAATGTCTTGACTGGTTTTCAACTCATGCAAGGGGAGCTTAGCTTCTTACTTTTTTTTTCTCCCTGTAGAGGTATCCTTAATGAAAGTTCACTCCACTTGAAGTTTCAAATTTCCTTCAACTCACTAGAATTAGCCATCCAATCATTTGAAAGCTTCAATGCAAATCTGGGATAGGGAAGGTGGGAATGGGGTGGGCTGGGGGCTGTCAAAGAAATGAAAAGCAGCCAAATAGTGTAGGACTTATTGTCTCTTTGTTTGCTCAAGTGAGTATTGTCTTGCTAGAATTGCCTTTCTTATCATTTAATCATTATTCTTTTACTACCTTTGGCAAAATTCTTGCCAATTTTTTTTCTGTCTAGGTTTGATAAGAACTTTTTACTTTATCCTTTCACTGTAAGTCCTACCAGATTTGTCTTCCTTCATAGCAGTTTCATAATGCTACTCTTCTAGCCAAAAGCATTACTTCTACCCATATAAAATGTAACTGACATTTCCAGTCAGAATCTTCTTCAGATTCTAAGATTTTGTTTGTTACATTCTCATATACTGATCACATTCTATCTTACATTGTAATTGAACATACATAACATAGTCCTTACTATATTTTAACTTCATGGAGGAAGGGAGTGTTTGTGTGTGTGTGTGTGTGTGTGTGTGTGTGTGTGTGTATGCCCATATATTTGTATATATAAGAACATGCATGTATATATGTTAGAAACAAGCAATTTTTATATAATTAAGACTGAATAAGTATTATTTGACTTGGTTAAATATTTTGAAAGGGAATTATCTATAAGACATTCTGAGAGGCATCCTGGTATTGGGGATACAGAGCTACCATCTGAAGTCAAGAAATTCAAACACTGTCTGACATCAACTTGACAACTTCTCACTGCCCCCTCACTACCAAATGATCTAAAGTTGTGAAATCTACATTGTCCAAGGGATTTTCATCACTGGGAGTTCCCCACATTAATGAAATCACACTCATGCAAGGAACAGGGTGAGTAGGGAAGGAAGGGATGAAGGAAGGAAGGAAAGATGGAGGAAGGAAAGGAGAAAGGAAAATTTAATGAATGCCAAAAATAATAGGTAGTCTTTAGAGGGAATTATGGTCAGTTCTTGAATGGTAGCTACATAAAGGTAGAGGTTTTAGTGAGAGGGATGTAGGGTTTGATCATTAACTAAACAACCAGAACCTCTTATATCACTTAATGATCATGCTTTTCTTTTTCTTCAACCAAAAATATGGTTTTATTCTCTATAGTCTTTTTTTCATAAATCATTTTCATTTCCCCTTAATTCATGTCCAATAAGCACCTCCTCCACCTCCTCCCATTTTTTTGAAATGATGAATAAGATTCAAGCAAAAAAAAAAAAACCGATCCAACAAAGGTTACACAGTGTATACCCCACCTCTCAACTAACAGAGGTATGCTTCATTATCACTTCCATGAGATAGAGGTCATTCATCACAAAGTAATTCATCAGTGTTTAACTGCCTTTTAATATATGATTTACAGTATCATTGTCATTGCCTACATTATTCTCTTGGTTCTGCTTTCTTCATCCTCTATCACTTAACACCATTTTTTTTGTGTGTTTCTCTGAATTCCTTATAATCATTAATCGCTATGATAAAATAGCATTTCATTACCTTCATTTATGAGATTTTGTTCAATTTTTCTCCACACTTGCTATGTAGCAAGCTAAACACTGGGTAATACCCATGACATCATTATATGAAGTAATAGCAACAAAAATCAGAATATTGAAGGAAGATAAGAAATTAAAAATAAAATCATAAAGGGATTTGTATAACTAAATATGGGAGCAGAGAAGTGAAAGCATTGAGATAAGATATTATATGAAGATAGGAGAATTATAATGATTTTGGTGCCAAACTTATTTATGTTTCTACCACGGGTTAATCTGCTTTTCAGCCTTTCAGGTAAAGTCAAGTTTAGTGGCTCCACAGTGATTGTTTTTCCTGTTATTTTACCATTGAAATAGTAGGGGACTAAGGAGTTAGCAAAAGATATGTTATCATAAGGATTAACCAAGATATTTGCGATTTGCTTTCCTGGCAACCACAGCTACTGGCATTCAAATCAAATTAAGATACAGTCATTCTGAAGAATTGATGACTCCCACACAGACATTTAGGAGATGGGCTGAAAGATGGTTTCTTTCCACTCCCAATTGCTATTTTTCCAGTTGAGAAGGAGGTCAGATTCAGAAGGGATCGTCAAATTACAGCTGCTAATTGAATTTACTACTGCTTAATTAAATGCTTAAAGTAAATTTTCAATCAGGTATGAAAAGTATAATTGCTAAATTTGGTTTGGAATGCTAATGCTAATCATGGGTCTGAGGTGAGATTAATCTCACCTACTTCACAACATAAGAGTCACATCTGCCTGTGGTTTATGGTATTTCAATAGATTCTAAATATTCCCGGTTTAATTCTATAGCATCTAGATATTACCTGAACTAGGATAAAAATTGACTCAGTCTCTTGGGTAATTGTTATTCAACACAAATAAAGCATTCTACAAGATTTCACCCCACAGACAAGTACTATTTCAAAGTGGCAAAGAATAGGTATCCATTGAAATACTGAATTGATAAGGCTTTCTTCATATAGAGATTACTCATTATTTATTCCAGTTTTCATAATTTTCAACAATCAATAAGTTATTATTACCGATGAATTTGAATCATTAATTTTTGAAAGAGTATGGAAGAGGATTTTCATTATGCTAAGGAAGATGTATAGTGTGTTAGAAGGAGGTATGAAGGAGAAGAAAAGACTAAGAAAAGTCACAATAGCCATATGAATTGCAAGGTGGAAAATATAAGTAAATAAACATGCCAATAGTCAGATCTAGCTTAGGATATTATTGCATATATGACCTCAATAATCTAAACTTTCTTCAGTATAAAAAGGAACTATAATTTCAATAGTTTAAGAACTCATACTGTTATTATAGTGAAGAGGTAGCAATATGGTGAATACATCATCTATTTATGTATAAATAGACATATTCTTGGACCGTCTGATGACTTGCTTTCCTGACCTTTCAAAACTCACAATGTTATAACCTCCTATCCCCTTTAAAAAGGAAAAAAAAATGCTGATCCAAAGATCCCAGACCTATATTTGTGGACCACATGTTAATACTAAATGTTGAGGGCGCAAAAGCAATCCTATTACATCATTCATTTTCTCTTCTCTTGCCAATCAGAAAGATAGCCAAAAATAAGGAAAAAAACTTGTCATATAATGTTTTATTGAGTGGACCCCCATTTCCAGCTATGATGCCAAAACAGCCAAAGATGCCCGTCTTCACCATATCCTTAAAAAGCTGGAACCAGTTACAGAATGTCTATGCATGCTCCAAAATCTGTATGGGGATATTATCAACCCAGGACTAAGCCCAGGTTAACATTGATTAGGCTCTTTGTTCAGTTTCATCTTTACAAATGTCACCTTCTGGACAAGAAGAAAGGAAGACAGGTATAATCTTTCCTTTTCCCAGGAGATGTTCTGTTTTCTCTCGTATGCCTACTTCTGCTCCCGGCTAAATGTGTTGTTTCAGATTAGTCTAATTTCTCCAATAACATTGTTAATAGCTGGGTAGGGGTAAGGAGACAGAGAGAAGGCCTCTTTCCATCATCTCTCTCAAAGGTGATATCCCCTCAGGTATGTAGCTCTAACTCTCTAATTCTCCACTTGACTGAATCACTGCTACACTGACTTGCTGTTTCTACATGCAGCCTAAGAAGCACAATTTGACTTTTTCAATCAATCAAAAGATTTTTCCTATGAGTCATCATTTTCTTTTCATCCAATGGTCCCAAATACTCCAGTCCTTTCAAATCAAATAAAAGCTTGTCCATACATTGTGATGAGGTTATAATAAAATTTCTCAATATTTAGTATAGTTTAATAAATCAAGGAGTATGTAGAACTTCACCCTTTCAATATGCTAGAGCATGAGGCTAAATTTCATAAGAAGAAAACCAATAAAAATAAGTTTGAAGCAACATATATTGGGTTAAAAAAATCACCTTCATGAATACAGGATTGTCTGAAAGTGATCTAGGGCTTTAAATGGCCCACAAACTCAATATATAATTCAGTAGCATGGTATGGCAGGTAAACAAACTAACAGGTACTTATGCTAAATGAAAAGAAACATAACTTCTGACAATAAGGAAATACTGGGCCCTCTTTCTTCTGTCCCGGTCTGATATCTGCTATAATTTAGTGCACAGTTTTGGTTATCACATTGATGAATTTCAGAACACCCACAGGAGGGTAAGTAGAATAGGTAAAAGTCTTGTGTCCATGTGACATGAGAATAAATTTAAAGAACTGAACTTAGGAACTTAATTAAGGCTCATTGACTAGTTGACTTATTTTAACTTAAAAAAGAGTATAAATATTTTATTAGAATATGACAT
This sequence comes from Vombatus ursinus, assembly GCF_900497805.2. Lineage (NCBI taxonomy): Eukaryota > Metazoa > Chordata > Mammalia > Diprotodontia > Vombatidae > Vombatus > Vombatus ursinus. Next base: position 5,385,944 of record NW_020954548.1, read on the forward strand.
AAGAATTGTAAGATTAGAATAGAATAGAATAAAACAAAACTCTCATGTCCCTACTTCCCCTAATAAAATATTGTGAGGCATTATGCCATATTATATATTCTATTTTATACTGTATTATATCATAACATATCATATCATATTTCTCAATTTTAAGGAAAGTGATGAAGCCAGCTATATCTTCATTTCCTTCAGGGCTATATTTCTGATTCTATGGAATTTTTCTACCTTTGACCTATGTGAATACCTTGTCTCTCTTGCCCCTGAAATTTTATCATCCTTTCATGTGTTGCCTTCCCCTTTATACTATATACTTCTTGAGAGCAGAGAACATCTGTTTTTTTATTTCTCTTTGTATTCCCTATGCTTAGCACATTGTCTGGCACATACTATGTATATACTTAATAAATCTTTTTTGCTTGTTGGCTTCTGTTAGGCCCAAGGAGAGCAAGAAGTGATAGTTAGAAGTTACAAATATGGGGGAAAAGAGACTTAATAATAGTTAAAACTTTTTTAATAATTAAATTAAAAGTTAAATAGGGTACTTATCAAATACATTAGAGCTCTCCAGAAAGAATTTTGATGATTAAATCTGGTTAATTGTAGGGTAAGCGGTTGGACTAGATGGACTTTTATGTCCTTCCTAACTGAAATTCAGTGATTTTGTCATATGCGAGGTCTTACTGGCTTTTTGCTAGCTAACCACCCCAATCACTGGATCTTTTTCACATGACATAGTATCAAGCCCTATTCTTGTGCCGTTGATGAGGTACATTTTTAAACTAAATATAGGGCTTCACATCTATCATGATTTAATTTTATCTTTTTGATTTGGACCTGCCATTCTAGCCTGCTGAGATAATTTTAAATCTTTATTCTGTCATCCATCATATTAACTATCTCAAATTTTTTGTCACCTGGAAAATTGATTAGTTTGCCTTTTAAGTCTTATGCAAGCTCATGATAAAATAAAATAAAAATAAATAAACCTTTGAACATGATTATTCCAAGGGCAGAGCTCTGACACACAGTACCATAAACATTTATTAAATACTTACGAAGTATAGAGTCTCATTGTGGTGTGGTAGATAGAAGGCTATGCTTCAGTTGGGAAGATCTGGGTTCACATCCTGTTTTTGAAACTTAATTGTTGTATGACCATAGGCAAGTCATTTAATCTCTCATGCCCTAGGTAACTGTATAGTATTATAGGCTAGAGGCTAGTTGCTGATTTGTGTTGGTGGGAAGAATATTCACATTAAGAGCTACCCATACAGATTAAGATAATTGGGCAAGCCTCATACTCCCCTAACAGCAACCAGAACAATGTACAGACCATTATGTTTGGGGCCAGAAGAAGGGGGAAAATAACAGGGTGGCTGTCTTCAAGTAGGTTGTTGATTATAAAGGGATAACACACCAATATAGATGAGTATAACACGCAATATTGCCACTAGTTGAGTTACTAAATTATAAATAAATGAGTGTTTTACAAGGTATTGTGATGGGGAGGTGAGGGAATGCTTCTTAGAGGAGGAAGAATTGAGTTGGTCTTTAAAATATAGAAAAGAACAAGTTGTGAGGTGAACACATTAACTTAATAGGGTACAGTCAAGTCAAGACAATATTAAAATCAAATACAGATTTTAAAAATCCTTCCTTTTGTAGATATAGAAAGTGATACTTAAGAAGATTAAGTTACCTACCCATGGTGCAAACGTGGTGCCAGAGGAAGGAGTTGTACCCAGGTCTTCTGATTCCAAATCCAATATTCTTTTCACTAGACCATACTAGAACATATATGTGTGTTCTCCAAATAGATTATGATTCATTCATCTTGTTCATTTTGGGGACCACTGCAAATTCAACTAAATGTAATATCATTTGCTACATTTTTCCATCTTATCCACAATGAGCATAATAACTAATATCTTCAAAGGGTTTTTTTATGATTCAAAACAGAAAGGGAGTTCAAGGATAATTTAGTACAATTATTTTATTTTAGAGATGAGGAAACCAAGGCCCCTGGAGGTTAAATAACTTTCCCAAGTTTAGGGAAAGCAGTATCAGGGCCAAAATTAAGAGCCATGCATCACAATTCTAAAACCAAACTTCTTTCTACTAAGTCCTTGAAGTTCATTCATTATCAATCAATATAAGAAATCCCAACAGGCCCATTTGGATTTGGCATCAGAGAATAAAATGCTTAGAGTAGTATTTTCTACTAATTGAATTGCCTTTTCTGACCTAGGCATGTAATTCCAAGCTCACCCTTAAACATCAGGAATTTAAGGAGGAAATACAAAAGTTAAATTGGGTTTTAAGAAGAACATTAGAGATACAGATCTGATTTGGGTTTTTCCCTAAAAAATAGTTTAGTTTATGATAAGGAAAAAATAATCTTCAAAGATGTGATTATATAGATATAGATTGTTGCTTGCTGTTTGATATAGTTACACACACACACACACACACACACACATACACACAGACATACACATGTCTTTGGAAGTCTGTGAATGTGTGCATATAGGTACACTTTCAGGAACTTAAGGTTAGAATAAACCTAACTGAAATTTCTTTCCTTTGATCCTTGATTCATTCCATTTCCTCTTGTTATTCTGTAGAGGATGAAAACATTCAAGTTCAAGTGTCTAGAGCTCTATACTTTGTTCCTTCAAATAGTTGATCAAGGTTATATTTGTCTGTTTTGCCATTGGATATTGCTTCATCATCCTAGCTGTGAGCTGGTGAAAACCAATTTGAAAGGCACAGTCCCAGCCCCATAGAAAGCACACAAATGAGACATCACTTCCCCTCTGCTGCCCATCCTCTTGCTAGATATCAGAGTTAGAGTTGAGTTCCATCTGTCTTTGCCCCTTATTCCTTACTGCTTATTAGACAATTCAGAAAATAACTTCATTTAAGTGGACTTGACTATATTACTATCTTTAATTAAGGATGATGGAATAGTCTCCCATTTGTCTCCTCTCTTTTCTTTTTCTTTTTTTTCTTTCTTTTTTTTTAAGCAATTGGGGTTAAGTGACTTGCCCAGGGTCACACAGCTAGTAAGTGTTTGGTCTGAGGCTTGATTTGAACTCAGGTCCTCCTGACCTCAGAGCCAGTGCTCTATCCACTGCACCACCTAGCTGCCCCTGCACCACCTAGCTGCCCCTGTCTCCTCTTTTTTCCAGGATTTTTGTTTAAAACCATACAAATCTGAGTCCAGGGAGGCTCTGGGTCTTTACTTGAAGTCTGAATATCATTGCAAATCAGAAGGCACCTCATTGTATGCTGCTCTTAGACTAAGGGCAATGAACACCCCACACTGAAAACTCCCTTTGGCATATGTTCTCCTCTTGTGAGTAGCAATAAACTTTTATTGACTCCTATCTCAATTGTTTTTCATCAGAATTACTTTGTCCTCATGTGCAACTAAAATTATGCAGTATAGAAATCATAGTAGATTTGAAATTTACAGATTGCTTTGTTCATAAAAGGAAGTGGTATAGATGGAATATTATTATTGCAAAGATGAGGAAAGTGAATTTTTACAAAGGGTTTTATCCGTTGTCATCCATCAAGAAAACAGCAGAGATACAACTAGAACCCAGGTACTCTATTTCCAAATCCAGGTTCCCTACATTACACAATGCTGCAGTTGTCATACCCTCCCATGATTCCTGGGTTCACTTCATCTACCACAGAGAGATATCATGTACTAATTCCCAAAGTGAGGGGTTTAGGCTGTGCTAATTGGCCACATTGATAATCATTTCCCTTCAGTGCATTCTAATATATGTATGTGTGTATGTACACATATGTATGTCTGTGTGTGAAATACTGTTCTCTGACTATGCACAAAATTTTCATAGACAATTAGAATTATACATGCACATATAGTACAGAAATAATAGCAAAGAAATCACAAAGGACTCAATATTTGAAATAAAAATCAAAGAGTCTAATGAATGGAATTAAGATTTCTTAAAATAATATTCACAGTAATTACTTTGCACATATGAACACAATGGAAATGTTTCCCAAAAGGAGTGTAGTGATCACAGTCTCAGTATATGGAATTAAGAAATCATTTACCTTGATTTCCTTTGACTGTTGTGGCTTTTTATCATAGTGAGCACTCCATCTGCCACTCTAGAGCATAGTCCCTCCACAGCTTCTTGTTCACTGTGTGAGGCCTATGATTAATCATAAAAAATATAATGAAATCTCATTTATTTAAAGGTCACTTGGAGTCTCCTATCTTGAATAGAGGGCAGGATCTGGAAGTAGTCTGAGGGGTCAGAATATCATAAATGTCACCAAGCCTATTCATTATATCTCATCATTTTATTCATAGGACAGTTGCACTTATTAAGTTCTTAATTTAGAAATGATTCTGATAGCTTTGGGAATATGATTTCCCAACTCATAACAACTGAAGAGGACCAAATTGAATGACTAGTGGTAGATGAGTACTGCTAGAAGCAGGTAGGCTGACACTCAGCTTCAGCTGAAAATAATGACAATTTCCATCCCAATAGGGTAAAAGGGGTGGGGGAGAAAGTTGTATTTTTTTAAAAAAATTTTAAAAAATATATAAAAATTAAAAAGTCAGAGCAATCTGGCCCATTTCATATACACATATCCCAATATTCCCTGAAAGGACAATAGCACAAGGAAACTATTAATAAGAGCACTGGAATTAAATTAAGAACCTGAGTTTAAGTTTTGGCTTCACAACTTGCTAACTTGCAATCTTGGCCAATTCAGCTGACATCTTTGAAAACACATTTTTTTTGAAACTGGAAAATGCAATAAGAATGCTTTATTATCTCCATTATAGGATTGTTATGACAATATGATTATATTTATATAAATGTATTTTGTAAAATTAATTATAATTATAATCCTTCAGGGGAAAAAATGGTCATTCAGTGAAATAGAGGACTTTCAAACATTCTTGATGAAAAGACCAGAGCTGAATAGAAAATTTTACTTTCAAATACAGGACTCAAGTGGAACATGAAGAGGTAAACAGGAAAAGGAAATCATAAGAGACTTATTAAGGTTGAACTGTTTATATTCCTACATGGAAAGATGATATTTGTAACTCATGAGACCTTTGTCAGTATTAGGGTAGTCAGAGGGAAAAAATTATATGTATGTATGTACATAGATAGATAGATAGATAGATAGATAGATAGATAGATAGATAGATA
>NW_020954548.1:5391172-5499876 GCF_900497805.2 Vombatus ursinus
ATAGATAGATAGATAGATAGATAGATAGATAGATAGATAGATAGATAGATAGATGGATGGATGGATGGATAGAGGGCACAGGGTGAGTTGATCTGGAGAATAAAATTAAGGGGTGAGAGAGGATTATACTAGGAGAAGGAGAAAGGAAAAGATAGAATGGGGTAAATTATCTCACAAAAAAAAACAGAAAAGAAAAGGCTCTTACAGTAGAGGGGAAACAGGGGAAGGTGAGAGGGAATGAGTGAATCTTATTCTCATAGGATTTGACTTAAGGAGGGAATTACATACACACCCAATTGGGTATGGAAATCTGTCTTACCCTACAGGAAAATAGAGGGGGAAGGGGACAAGACAGCAGGGGGATGATAGAAAGGAGGGCAGATTGGGAAAGGGGGTAACCAGAAGCAAATACTTCTGAGGAGGGACAGGGTCAAAAGAAAGAATAGAATAAATGGGGTGACAGGATAGGATTAGGGGAAATAGAGTTAGTTTTTCACAGCATGTCTACTATGGAAGTGTTTTGCATAACTGTACATGTAGTTGCTTGCCTTTTCAATGAAGGTGGATGGGGAGGAAGGGAGAAAATTTGGAACCCAAAGTTTTAAAAACACATGTTTAAAAAAAATGTTTTCACATGCAACTGGGAAATAAGAAATATAGGAAATGGGGTACAGAAATCTATCCTGCCCTACAGGAAAATAGAAGGGGAAGGGGATAAGAGAAGGGGGGGGAGAGATAGAAGGGAAGGCAGACTAGGGGAAGGGGTATTCAGAATGCATGCCATCTTGGGGTGGGGGGAGGGGTGAGATGGGGTGAAAATTTAGAACTCAAAATCTTGTGGAAGTAAATGTTGAAAACTAAAAATAGTTAAATTTATTAAAAAATAGCTAATTGTTAAAATTTAATAGTGAGCATTTACATGTCCGATAACAGCTAATGCTACTAATCAAGGTTTTATGCATTGTCTAGACAAGAGCAATGGAGAAAATATTGAAAAAATACAAATTAAAGTTAAAAATGTGTCATGGGTATATTTCTTTCCTTTGGAAAGCCAGTTGTTGAACATTTACCAGAAAAAGGTTGTATAAGACTGACCCACAATTTTATATTAATCTTTAGAGTATAATCATTAGAATTTCTATCTTCTGTATCTGCTTTAAGGACAAAAAAAAACTAAATTTGTCAAGAGATCCCTGATATCTGCAATAGTTTCTTTAGTATCACAATCACTCAAAACAAACAACTCAAAACTCATTTTCTTTGGAAAAACTGTTATTTATATTCTTAGCATTTCTTGAGTTTCCCATACTTCTTAATCTCCTTTTCCCTCCAAAATAAAAAAAAAAACTGAAATTTTACTTCTCCATTTTTCTAATGCCTTTAAATTATCTATCCCAAAATACAGGGTGCACTTCAGGATATGATCAGTTTATTTATATTTAACTACAATAAATTCTAAGATGTCACCTGAGGGAGAAAAAAATTACTGATTCATTTCCTCTTAAAGTTCCCATAATTTTCATTTTAGCAACTATTTCTTCCTTTTTGGTCAGAATGAGGTCCAGAATGGAGGTTGTCTTCATTATTCCATTCACCTTTCCAATATATTCCTCACTCAAATGCTGCCTGCCCATCATGTTTGTTTATTTGTTTGTTTGTTTGTTTCTCCACTCTGGTTTCTTAAATGCCTCCCCTGATATATCCCTTCTACTTTGGAATCATTGTGTTTCTTTCAAATAAATAAAATAATCTAGAGATACATTGCAATTATGAATCCCATGCCATGAAGTTTCAATAATATCTGCAACATCAAATACAAAATGTCCCAAAAGTTCTATTGTTTTGTTTTGTTTTGTTCTGGCTATTAAAACATTAGAGGACTTTGACGTACCCTGTACAAGACTACAAGAGTACATCTAGTTTTCTCAAGGACTACCATTCAAATAGAAGAGAAAATATAAAGGTGAGATGTCAATGTGCCAGGGAGGAACAAAGGCTATACATGGTGGGAGCAAGGCAATGGTAATGAGGAAGAATAGATCAGCGACTGAATTGGGAGCAAAGTATCTTGGTGCAGTTTGGGGATTCAGAATCTTAGGATTCATTCTCTGTGTTAGTCACATCTCCCAGCTTTATTTCATCTGTAAATCTCATAGTTGCCTATGTGATTTTATCACATTCTGCTAGAATTAATCTATATTGTTAGTGAGCATGGGGGAGTAGCTACCCATTGATCGAGGTGCTAATAAAGATGAAGTTTGTAGAGAAGTAATTATAAAATCAATAACATTTTCCTAATGTGCTCTATTACCTAATGTACTGTTCTCAGGGACACAGTAGGAATATGGAACTTTCTTTAATCTCCTAGCCCCATGCGGTTATTGCCATACTACATGCTTTCTTCTTCTGTTTTCCAACTGTGAATGCTTGCCACAATTATTATATAAACATTCTAAAAATGGGAATTTGATCAAAGAACATACTCTTCTTACCATGAATTTTATTCTAAAAATCAAGATTTAACCATAGATCCCTTTGAGAAAAAAAATATATATATAGTCCATTGTTCCAACTATAACATGATAAGCTGGAATAGTATTTTTAAAAGCTAAATTGTGTTTAACATACATTATATTTTTTGATAGTTATAAAAATTTTAAAAGTAGATGTGAATAGGCATTATTATTGCTGCTTTTCAAATGTGGAATCTGTTTCCTGGAATACATGCCTTAGTGATGAATACACTTTGTTGTATTAGTTGTATACTCTGAAATCATATATTCTTCCTCCTAGGCAAACCTATCCTCAGCATAGGAATTTCAGCATCTAAGATTATAATACAGTAGAAATAACATTTAACATGGAAACCTCTTCCAGTTAATGAACTTTGTGGGACAGTTGTGTTGATCACTATTAAAAGGCTACATAACTATAAATAAACAAGTTGAGGGGGGAGGCCTCCTTAACAATGATTATAATCCCCATAGTTATTTTAATTGTTCTCTTGTGGAATTAATATGCCTAAATGGTTTTCTCCTATACAGCGAGGTATGTCACCCTGTATCATATTGGTATGTTCTGTCCTCGTACTTAGGTGGCTATTGTAGTAACTTCATTTGGATTAACTGGCATAGATGGTTGAGATCAATATTGTGCCTAGGGGCCTGTGCCTATAGTATACAGAGACAGCACTTGAAATATTAGATCTGGGGAAGTGTAGTCATGGGCAGTCTCAGGTAATTACTATCTTTACCAATCTTGGAATATTCCCATAAATTTAGTTACTAATAAAGTAAGTTGAAATGGTGGACAGGGTTAAGGGGGAAAAAAATCAACAACAACAGCAGAGTAAATGAGATACGTGGCAATACTATATTCCATATACAGAATACCTTGCCAAACAGAACCCAAAAAGCACCTGACTTTCTCAGATAAAATTCATCAGCAATAATGTTTTAAAGTCTCACCACTGCCTGCATATGGGTTGACGGTTCAAAAAATTGGCTTAAATGGGGAATCAATGAATAGGCTCTTATTATTACTTTCCAATACTAATTGTAGAGATAATCCAGAGACATTATTTAGTGCCTTTATTTCCATGTCTCTCTTTCCCTTGTTCTCTTTCTTTTTCTTATTGTTTTTTTTCTCTCTCATCTCTCTCTCATTGTAAATCCATCTCATCTCTCTGTTTCTGTATCTGTCTTTCTTCATCTTAGTCTCTCCCTTTTCTACCTTTCTGTTTCTGTCTCTCTTTTTGTATGCCTCTCTATCTCTGAATTTCTTTTTCAGTTTATTGGTAAAAGTCAGTTCGTATTCCATCTCATAGAAAAATGCAGAAAATGATCAAAGGAATCAGAGGGAAGGAATCTGAGTAGTAAATAAATAATGGATAAAATTTTGTTTTCCATCCAGTGAATCCATCTTTCCCTAGGGCCCTATAGTTCCTCATGGTCAAAGTACCATGTTATGGTTATAATTCTCTTGGAAAGGAAACAAATGTAGGATTGTTAATATGGCTTCCAGCCCACACACATTAAATAAATTTCTTCTTGCTTTGCACAGACACATAGAGTGATCCAGATTTATGGTATCATACTAAAAGTGCGAATCCCCCCACCCCCCAAAAATTCATTTGGCCTTCTTAACAGGCAACCCCCTTCATGTTGTACCTTAACTGGGTGAATAATTTACAGTAATAATAGAGGGCAAATTTCAAGTATTTTACTCCACCATTTTGTGCTTTATACTTCCCTGTAGGAACTCTAGCTTTAGGGTCCACATATGAGCTCTTAGTGGTAACTAAGAAGTGTCCTTTCTCCCAGGCTAAATTATGGATTCATGGAGCAGATGAAGACCTAATACTCCAGCCAAGAAGCTTAGGTTGAAGAACTCTGAACACTGCTCCAGAAAACTACAATACAGGAATTCCCATTCACTACTTCTACCATTTGGTTCCCTTCTCCATGTCCAATGATTGTTCTTTTGTTCACTTTTTTTTCTTTGTCCTCTTTAAATTGATTTTCTCACCAAAATGCACTCAATGCAAAGTATAATAGTAAATGTACAAAATGACCTATATAAAGCACAACTAATTTATAATTACATAACATCTGAGTTCCAATTTTAACTTTGTCACTTTATCAGCATGAGCATAGGTGAGTATTTGCCTTTCTATTGGCCTCAGTTTCCTTATTTGAAAAATGAAAAAAAATAGATGAACATCTATAGGGACTTTTCCAGTTCTAAATTGTTTGATTTCCTGTCTTAGGGTTATTGTCTCTATTAACCAAGTAATGTTTATATTTCTGAATTATAACACGACCAGGAGTATTACAGTATAGACAATTCAGGTTTATACTAGCGTATATATGGCCTATTCAGGTCATTGTTAATCATAATGCACATTATATCAACATCAAAGTAAGCTTTAGAGTTGCCCTTTATCAATATTTCTTCTATATATTACAGGCTTTTAAAAAACCCTATCTGGACTGAGAAAGGGAATCCTTTTTCCCCTTTGCCTAGATTTTCTAAGCAGTTTAAACAGAACTGTTTCAATCCATAGTTGCTTATTTTTCAATATTTGGGGTATTTTTTTTGTTCTCTTTTGTTTGTTTATTAGTTGTTTTGTTTTTGCCTATGGAATCTCAGGCTAGAGCTGAGTTGCCCCCAAAGAAAGAGAAAAGAAAAATTATGAAGTAAAGTGATTGATATTTTCTTAATTCTTTAAGTAATGAAGAACTCATTTTAACATCTGAATCCATTAAGTTAATGAGCTATTGGATCCATTGATTAGGTTCATCTTGCTCTCAATTATAGAGTGCACAAACATGTAATTTGTATAATTTACCAGCAAACTATAAATATTAATAAAGCTTAAGACTCTGTATTTGCAGTACATAAAGGTGAAAAAATTTCTCAAATATTAGGTGTAACAAAGGAGCTCAGTGGCTATCCAGTCTAATCCTAACAAATGAATTATAATCCACAGTAAAATATACCAGATGAGTGCATATTCAAAACCTGCCTGAAGTGCTCCAATAAGAGGCTACTGTGACTTCCTAATGCACCCCATTTCATTTTTGATAGCTGTGACTGTTAGAAAGTTGCTTATTTGCTTATTGACATTAGACCCAAATTCAATTCTTTTTTTTTGTATTCTAGCCTTCTTAGGTTTCTCTCTAGAGATGATCAAAATTAGTATGACACCTCTTCCATATGACAGCTTTCAAAGTACTTGAAAACAGCTAACTTCTGTGAGTCCTTTGTCCCACAAGTATTAATAATCTTTCCCTCTTGAAACCACTTTGCTTTGCAAACATGCTTTTTATTTACTTATTTGGCAATATGTTATGAAACCTGCCAATCAAATATAGGCTATTTGAGGCCAAAAGCTTTTCTTTTTAGTATTTTTTTCTTTGTATTCCCTATGCTTAGCATGTTTATATTTTTGCACAAAATAAGTGTTTGTTGATTGATCTGCTCTTCAACTTCAACTCTGCCACGTATTTAAATGAAAATGGCACCATGAATCATCCTCACAACATCAAGTACCCTTACTTAACATTCAAGAGATCTTTGTGCCCCACATAAGAATATACTGGTGTCTACTTTGAAAACAGTGACTTCTCAAAGTCACTTCTCAAAGAAGTATATTTGAAATGTCAATTAATCTTTTCTCCTTTAAATAATCATTCTTTAAATGCATCTTTTATCATATTTAGAGAATAATTTCTCATTTCTGAGATAATCAAAAATCAACTTATTTCTGATATAATTCTGTGGTGAATATTAAATTTATTTTTTTAAATGGCTTAGCCTAAACCATTAAAATATTAAAGATGAGCTTCTTCCTCCCCTTCTTTGACAGCTCAGAAAATGCCAGAAATAAAGCTTAAGGGAAAAGCTATGTTTTCTCTTCTAAAGTATTAATCTATTACAAGAGATTTGGTGGGCATTTCAGAAGAGATCCAATTAGTTAGCAAGTATTAAAGACATCATCACGGTAAGAGCAATTTGCTTCAAAATAATTATTTATTTATAAAAGATCCAAAAGGATTTTTTTTAATTTCTTCATCACTATGTACTAATTTTCCTTATTGTTTTTAAATTCCTACTATACAAACAGTTTAAATTCCTACCATATAAACATTATGTAATAAATATGTCTTTTAAGGGTATGTCTTAGGTGGATTAGATCACACTACCTTAACTTCATATTTTTGCACTTGTGCATTCAAGTCCATAATTCAGTACAGGACTTTGAAATTTTAATCAAGTCAAGTGTGACCAGATATGAAATCCTATGAAATGTTAATTGAGTCAAGTGTGACTAAATAAGAAAAATGAGTTTTTGCTGGACCGCATATCAATCTGACAAACACTGTCATTCCTGATATTTACCACCTTCTAAAGCATCAAGTTATCCCTAACCTCTATTAATGAGCATAGTGTCTTAATATTTAGAGTAGAAGAATGAGTTAGCAGCAGTTGTGGCAAAAATGGCTGAATAAATAACTATGACTGAGTTTAGTTGTCTTTCATCTCCTCAAAAACAAAAATAATTGTAAAGCAAAAACGTAACAAAAAGAAGTATAATCTCATAGAGAAAGCACTTACTGAAGAAACAAGAAAGCAAAAACAAAAAAAATCTAATATATTCAATCATTTTAATGGGTTTAAAGACTCTGAAGAGAGGAAACAAGAAAGGAAAAAAAAAACACAACAAAATTAGCAAAAGCTCCAGAAGGAAAATTGTATCTAGATTGAGAACAGAGAAATTAGGACACTTAATAAGAGAGGTACATGAAGATCTGGGTCCTATAAAGATGGAATTAGGGGAGGCAGGATGAAGAATAAAAAGACAAACATGAGATTTGATAGTGTGGACCCATTTTAGGCAAATTTTAATTAATGGTCAGTTCTCTGAAGAATATGATATTCCATATGGAAGGCAAAATGAGCAGTCAGTGCAATAGGAAGAAGATTGAAGATATCTGTAAATGAAGATGATAGTTGGTTTAGGATAAATCTCAATGAAATAACTTGAACATTATTAGTATTCTACAAAAATATGAAGAAATAAAGTTGGGATTCCATATTTCAGAAAATCTTATGAGAAGATTTTCTAGAAATATTAAAAACAGTGGGAAGAGACAGTGATTGAAACCATAAGATAACAATAGAAAAACCAAATTGACATTAGCCAAAGGCATAGTCATGAAACTCCAAAGTTTAGGTGATCAATTCAATTCAAAAAGAATTTAATAACCATCTACTATAAACATGATGCTGTTCTAGATGCAGAGGACACAAAAGCAAAAGAGTTCTAAATTTCCCTTTTACTCTAGAGCACACCAGCATTCTCTCAGTTACTTCAGGTTCACTACTTGCATATCATTCTTTACTCCTCCCTCTCATTCACCAGCACATATCATTTCAGTTCTCAAGTCCTGTATTCATATCTTCACCTTCTTTTCACCTTTTTTTCTTATATTCACCTTCTTTTCTCTCACACAATTTCAACTCAGATGTAGACACATTTGCCTCATTCTTGGACTACAGTAATAAACTTCTGGTTAGTCTCCCAACTTCAAGTCTCTACCTACTCTATACTACCCTCTACTCAGCTGCCAAAATAATATTCCTAAAATGTAGGTTCATTTCCCTACTCAACAATCACTATTGGTTCCCCATTACCTCCAGGATAAAATATAAAATCCTTTGCTTTTTGTTTGTTTATTTATTTTTACAATCTGACCCCTTCTTACCTTTTGAAACTTCTTATAATTTACTAAACTCCACAAACTCTATGATCTAGCAAAACTGACTTCTCAGCGTTCCTTACACAGGACACTCTATCAGTGATGGGGCACTAATGATGAGCCCCTAAAAGGTCATGAACTTTCCAACAAATTTTAGCAACCAAGTCCCTGGCATTTCCCTGAGGAATTTGGCCCACCCCAGTATAATCCCTTTGACTGTGTCCCTCATCATCTGCACCTGTCCCACGCCAAGCTACTTGCCACTTCTAGATCTCATCCAAATTTTCCCACAGTCTTTTCGTATAAAAATGTCAATCTTATCCCCATTAAATTGCACAGATTTTTAGAATCTGGCCTATTTCTATTGGTGTCACAAAAAGGGCAGACTCATTAGGAATCTAGCCCACCCAACTGGTGTCTTAATAAACTCGCTACTTGGACTGAAAGAAGGCTTGAGTGATCAAGGCAAACCCACCCTGTACCTTTGCATTTGAGGGTTCTAGCACCCCTAGACCATATCATCTACATGCCTCTTCACTGGTCAGCCCCAAGCTTAGAATCCTCTATATCTTCATCTCTACTCTCTTGCTTCCTTGGCTTTATAAAGATTTAGCTCAAATTCCACCATCTGCAAGAAATACTTTCCAGGCACCCCTTCCTAGTTCTACTGCCATGCCTCAAAGATTACCTCCAAATTATCCTACATATATTTTGGAGTACATAGTTGTTAGCATGTTGCCTATCCTCATTAGACTAAACCTTTGAAGGAAGAGATTTTCTTTTTCTTTCTTTAAATTACAGGAGCTTATCACATTGTCCAGCAGAAAGTAAGCATTTAGTAAATTCTTGTAGACTTGACTTTCTAAACCCAAAGGTTTTTTGTTGTTCTGCTATTTGTTCCTGTTCATTTCTAACTGGCAACAATCTTTTGGACTGGACTTCATAATGATCATGCCCCCAGGAACATTATAATTAGGAAGCTCTTCACCCTGTGAGGTTGCATTGTCCTTGATACTCTTACCTTGTCTGCACCCTAAATAGTATCAGCACCTTGGACTCTAGAAATAGAGTGGGGAACACATAACTACTCCCAAAGCTTTCATTTTAAGAAGACTCCCAGGTCAGTTATTTCTTCATGTTCCTCATGGTTAGACTCCTTTGGATTGTACTCCATTATGATTGTGCTCAGTAAGATGTGTATCTTTACTTCACTAACCTCTCCAGTCCCTTTTTCTGCTTCCTTATTTGTATTTTCACCCTTTAGATCATAAGCTCCTTGAAGGAAGGGACTAGCTTTCTTTCATATATTTATATCCTCATACTTGGAACAATGTCTGGCACATAGTAGATGTTTAACAAATGTTTGTTGACTGATTAACTGTTAGGGGGTGAAAACAATTGCAATACATATTTAAATAGACCACATATACTGTTGTAATGGTGAGTTCCTTTTAGATTTTAAGAAAGTTAAAGGCACTAATGGGCAAAGACAAACATAAAGAAATGTAAGGATGAAGTTCTTTCAGATATAAACACTGTTCTTATGCCTGATAGGGAAATGAGACTTTGAATAGCTCAATCACATAATAAAAAAGGCAGCAGAGACATTGAACTTGGTGCCAGGGTACCCACTGATGCTCAAACATTACCTTAAGCTACTCATTTTTCATCTGACCAAATAGAAATTTAGGAAATGTATATGGATTTCCATCATAATAGGAGGTGAGGACTCTCTGTAAGAGAAATAAGCTCTGAACTGAGAAATCCTCTCTTATTCATTGCCTGAGAGATGACAAATTAAAGAACTATAACCATGAGAACCCAGACAGAAGCAATTTTCTTTAATCCCAGGCAAAGGGTCTCTGCTTTTTCTGAAAGACCACAGTGGCACTCTAGCTGAAAATAAGATTGAAACATCTCAGATGTAAAGAACACTCTAGTACCCAGATAATCCTGAGCCTAGAGGTGGTAAAGAATGCAGCTGTCCATCAAAACTCAAGCCAATGAGTCCAGAAGATTAATCAATCCAGTATAGAATTGTACCTTGACAAGACTCAGTCTAATGCAGAGCAAACTGCCTCATCCAACATGTTCAGCAACTGTGCCATGTGAGGGGCAAATCTACCCTAGCAGCAGAACAACTCTTCCATTACCCTTACCCATGCCCAATGGGCAACTTTTTGAGTACTCTAGGAAAATGGTAACTGATGTTCTGCAGTCCCAAAGTTGTGAGTTGTTTTGGTTAATCCATGTGCCCCAGTACCATTGTACTGTAAGTTTTTGCCCACTCTCTGCTACCCCCATCTTCATGAACTGTGTGTATTTGTGGGAGAGAATTCCCCAAATTGTGGACAGGATTCTTTGTAATTATTGCTCTTGATATGTTATTTAATAAATTAGCTCGTTGAGACTACTAGCTGATTGTTAATTCAAAGCATAGTGATGGAGACCAATGAACTACAGTGTTAGCAGAGGTAGTCACCACAGGAATAACCCTAGATGATGAGATATAAGATGCATCTCTGAGGATCCAAACTGCTGTTGCAAATTGGGATAGTGAACCCAGAGTGGATGTTACAAAAAAAAATAATTAAAACAGAGGAAGTAATAAACACAGAAATAAGTAAATATCCATTATGGGAGGTGTAACCAAGCTGAGTTTAAGGGAATTTAAGTATTGCAAGAGACAAAAATGATAAAAGAAAGCATGGTAGACATCCTATGATTAGCCATGGAAAAAAGATATGGAATTACCCTATGTCACTTAGAGAGAATAGCATGGCTCAAATGTAGAGTACATGAGGGGCAATAATGTTGACTAGGTTTGGGAAGACAGACTTAAATACAAACAGTATCATAAAAGGGTTTAAGTGTACAACTAAGATTATCTACATCTATACATTTCTCAAAATAAGAGATTATTGTTATCTTCTTCAGTAGAATGACATAGCCAGGCCCATGTTTTATAATAATTATTTTGCCAGCTGAATGAAAGGCCTACTGGGGAGGGTAAAAGCTGGTGATAGCAATGTCAGTCTAGTAATTATCTGCACAGAGATAGTATTTGAATTCATGAGTGTTCATGAGATAACTGAGAAAGAAGGTAATGACAGTGAAAGGAAGGAAGAGGGTCAAACAGAGCATTGGAGTGTACACAGGCAAAATGGGAAAGGACCAATATGATGATCCAAAAAGGAACCCAAGTAGGAATGATTAGAGAAGTAAGAAAAGATGGGAAACAAAAAAAGCAATACTCAGAAGCCAATTTAGGTAACTGGATGCTCATGTTAACAGAAGAAGAAAAAAATAATGAAGTGAGCCTACAGTTAATTTTTATTTTAAAAAAATCAAGAAATGCAAGGCAGCTAGGTGGCACAGTGGATAGAGCACCGACCCTGGAGTCAGGAGGACCTCAGTTCAAATCCGGCCTCAGACACATAACACTTACTAGCTGTGTGACCCTGGCCAAGTCACTTTAACCCCATTGCCTAAACTGCTCCCCAAAATAATCAAGAAATGAATGAAGTTAAAACAGAAAAGGATATATTGAAAATTTAAAATAAACTTTGTGCAGATTTCTCAAAAATCACAATAAGGTTTTGTTTTTAAAATATCAAATCCATTGATAAAGCATTAACACATTTGGTTTATAAAGAAAGAGTAAATTAACAAAATCAAAAACAAACAAGGATAAATTACAGTGAAGGAAGAAGAAAAAACATATATATATATTGTTTTTGTTTGTTTTGTTGTCAAGAAACTAATACATACTGTTTGAGGAGACATGGACAAAAGTTGCACAGAATGGTTTAGACACTGACAGAATGGAATCTGCAGCACTGGAAGGAACTTCCACATTTATCAGATCACAAATTCTTTTCAGGATGTGAGTACTGGGGATAGACAGCAAGCCTAAAAAATTCAAAAGAGATAGCTGATATCTACAAAGATATAAAAGAAACAAATGAAATAGTAGACTATAAGTGAACTGATATATGGTGTGGTTGATGGAGAGAGACACTTTCAAAGCTAGGTGGATACAAGAAAATTTTTCAATCATTTAAACCTTAAGAAAAGTGCTATTCAAACAGATTTGGGGGAAGAAAATGAAGATAGCTCTAACTCAGTTTTTTTTTTCCTAAGAGCAAAATGTGGTACTTATTCCAAGAATAGGAAAGAACACAGAGAAGAAAGGGAACTATTAATAAATGTTACTAATTAATAAGGTTGTTGTTCAGTCTTTGAGTCATATAGTACTTTTTGTGACTCCATGGACCATAACATATTAAGCTCTTTTATCCTCCATTATCTCCCAAAGGCTGTCTAAGCTCAATTTCCTTGCTTGCATGACACTATCTATCCATCTCATTCTCTGCTTTTCCTTTTTTCTTTTTGCCTTAAATTCCCAAAATCAAAGACTTTTCCAATTAGTCTTGTCATTACATGTTCAATGTACTTAAGTTTCTGTTTCAGTATTTGACCTTCCATTGAATAACTTGAATTATCTTCTATGAGTATTGATTGATTTGATCTCCTTGCTGTCCAAAGCACTCTCAAAAGTCTTCTCCAGCACCACAATTTGGAAGTATCAGTTCTATAGCACTCAGCTTTACTAATAGTCCAACTGTCACAGTCATACACTGTTACTAGAAAAACCACAGCTTTGGCTATATGGACCTTTGCTGGCAAGGTGGCATCTCTGCTTTTTAGTGTACTGTCCAGATCTGCCATAGCTTACCTTCCAAGGAGCAAGTGTCTTTTAATTTCATTGCTGCAGTCACCATCAGCAGTGATCTTTGAGACCAATAAAAAATTTGAAATTACTATCATTTCTTCTCCCTCCATGTGCCAGAAGTGATGTGACTAGTTGCGAAGATGTTATATTTTTTATGTTAAGCTTCAAACTAGATTTTACTCTCTTCTTTCACTCTCAACAACAGACTTCTTGATTCTTCTTCACTTTCTCCCAGGAGAGTATTATCATTTGCATAATTGAGATTGTAGACATTTCTCTTCGCAACCTGAATTCTGGCTTTTGATTCATCTGGTCTGGCATTTTTTAAGATGTACTCTGCATATAAATTAAATAAATAAGGTAACAATGTATAGCTTTCTCATACTCTATTTCTAATCTTAAGCTAATCAATTGTTCCATGTTCCATTCTAACTGTTGCTTCTACACCTACATGCTGAAGAATTGTCAAAAGACAAGTAAGATGATCTGGTACGCACATCAACTTGACAACTTGTTACATTTTGTTGCAATCCACCCAGTAAAAGACATTACTGTGGTCAATGAAGCAGAAATAGATGGGATTGTGTGTGTGTGTGTGTGTGTGTGTGTGTGTCTTTTCTGGAATTCCCTTGTTTTTTCCATAATCCAGCAATTGTTGGCAATCTAGTTCCTCTGCTTCTTTGAAAACCAGTCTGCTCTTCTGGTAATTTTCAGTTCACCTATTACTAAAGCTTCACTTGAAGAATCTTAAGGATAAACTTTCTGGCATGTGAAATGAACAAAATTGTTCAGTTTGAGCATTCTTTGGTATTGTCCTTCTTTAGGATTAGGATATAAATGGGTGTTTTCCAATCCGCTGGCCATGTTCAGTTTTCCAAATTTGATAGCATATTGAAGGAACCAGTTTAGCAGCATCATTTTGAGGGTTTTAAATAGCTTAGATGGAATTCTATCATTTCCATAGCCTTATTGTTAGTAATGCTTTCTAAGGCCCACTTGACTTCATTCTTCAAGATATCTGACTCTAGATCAGTAACCACACCATTGTGATGATTGGTGATGTTAAAAATTTTCTTGTATAATTCCGACAGATATTCTTACCACCTCTTCTTAATCTCTTCTATCTCTGTTACATCTCTACCATTTTTATCTTTCATCATGCCTATTTTTGCAGGAAGCATTCCTTTGGTATCTCTAATTTGCTTGAAGAAATCTCGTTTTCTTCTTCTCTTTGCATTACTCATTTAAGAAAACTTTATCTTTCTTTCTATTCTCAAGAATTCTGCATTCATTTGAGTAAATCTTTCCCTTTTTTCTTTACCTTTCACTTTCCTTCTCTCCTCAGCTATTTGGAAAGCATCATCAGAGTAATTTTGCTTTCTTTTTCATTGGAATGTTTTTTGTTGCTGCCTCCTGTACAATATTGTAAACCTCTGTCCATAATTCTTCAGACACCCTATCTATCAGATCTAATCCCTTAAATCTATTCATCACTTCTACTTCATATTTTTAATTTATTTATTTATTTTTAGTTTTCAACATTCACTTTCACAAGATTTTGAGTTTGAAATTTTCTCCCCATCTCATGCTTCCCCGTACCCCAAGATAGCATGCATTCTGAATACCCCTTACCCTAATCTGCCATCCCTTCTATCACCCCCTCCTTCTCTTATCCCCTTCCCCTTCTATTTTCCTGTAGGGCAGTATAGTTTTCTATACACCTTTGCCTGTATATCTTATTTCCCTTGTATCTTATTATGGCATGTAAAAATAATTTTTAACATATGTTTTTTTAAACTGTGAGTTCCAAATTCTCTCCCTTCCTCCATCCTCACCCACCCTCATTGAGAAGGTAAACAATTTGATATAAGTTATACATGTGTAGTCATGTAAAACACTTCCATAATAGTCATGTTGGGAAAGATTAACTATATTTCCCTCCATCCTATCCTGCCACCCCCCCATTTTTTCTATTCTCTCCTTTGACCTTGTCATTCCTCAAAAGTGTTTGCTTCTGATTAACCCCACCCGCAATTTGTCTTCCCTTCTATCATTTCTATCCCTGTCTTAAACCCTTACTCTCTATTTTCCTGTAGGATAAGATAGATTTCTATACCCTATTGGGTGAGTATATTATTCCCTCTTTAAGCCAAACCCAATGAGAATAAGATTCACTCATTCCCTCTCACCTCCCCCTCTTCCCCACCATTGTAAAAGTTTTTTCTTGCCTCTTCTATGTGAGATAATTTACTCCATTCTACTATTGCCTTTCTACTTATCCTAGTATAATCCTCTCTCATCCCTAAATTTTATTTTTTAAACATCATCCCTTCACATTCACTTCACCCTGTGCCCTCTGTCTATATATACACATACATACATATATATACACATACATATATATGTATACATACATACACATATACATAGACATATACATATACAAATACACACACACACACACACACACACACACACATATAGTCCTCCCAACTACTCTAATACTGAGAAATGTCTCATGAGTTACAAATATCATCTTTCCATGTAGGAATGTAAACAGTTCAACTTTAATAAGTCCCTTACAATTTCTTTTTCTTATTTACCTTTTCATGCTTCTCTTCAGTCTTGTATTTAAAAGTCAAATTTTCTACTCAATTCCAGTCTTTTCATCAAGAATATTTGAAAGTCCTCCATTTCATTGTATATCTATTTTTTCCCCTGGAGGATTATACTCAGTTTTGCTGGGTAGGTGATCCTTTGTTTTAATCCTAGATCCTTTGACTTCTGGATTATCATATTCCAAGCCCTCTAAACCTTTAATGTAAAAGCTGCTTTTAAATCTTGTATTATCCTGATTGTGTTTCCACAGTACTTGAATTGTTTCTTTCTGGCTGCTTGTAATATTTTCTCCTTGACCTGGAAACTCTGGATTTTGGCTATAATATTCTTAAGAGTTTTACTTTGGGGATCTCTTTCAGGAGGTGATTGGTGGATTCTTTCAATTTCTATTTTACCTCTGGTTCTAGAATATCAGGGCAGTTTTACTTGATAATTTCTTAAAAGATGATGTCTAGACTCTTTTTTTTTAATCATGGTTTTCAGGTAGCCATTTTTTTAATTATCTCTCCTGGATCTGTTTTCTACGTCAGTTGTTTTTTCTAATGAGATATTTCCCATTTTCTTCTATTTTTTTCATTCTTTTGGTTATAGAACAATCTATAATTTCTTAATTTCTCATAGAGTCAGTTTCCATTCTAATTTTTAAGGAATTATTTTCTTCAGTGAACTTTTGGACTTCCTTTTCCATTTGGCCAGTCCTGCTTTTTTTAAGCATTCTCTTCATTGGCTTTTTGGACTTCTTTTGCCATTTGGGTTAGTCTAATTTTTAAAGTGTTATTCTCTTCAGTATTTTCTGGGTATCCTTTAGCAAATTGTTGACTTGTTTTTCATGATTTCATGATTTCTCTTATTTCTCTTCCCATTTTTTCCTCTCCTTCTTTTACTTGATTTTCATAATGCTTTTTGAGCTCTTCCATAGCCTGAGACTAATTTATAGGTTTCTTGGAGGCTTTGGGTGTAGGAGCTTTGACTATGTTGTTTTCTTCTGGTTGTATGTTTTGATCTTCTTTGTCACCAAAGTAAGATTCTATAGTCTGAGTTTTTTTTTCCCCCCACTGTTTGTTCATGTTCCCAGACAATTACTTGATTTTTAAACTCTTTGTTAAAGTAAGTTTCTGCTTCCAGTGTGGAGGGTGTACTGTGCCAAGCTTCATGGGTTTTATGTAGCTGTTTGCAGAGATACTTCTAGGGACCTATACATTTTCAGTTCTTCGCAGAGAGTATGATCAAAGGAGAGGTGTTTATTCCCTTCCTGGCCTGTGCTCTGGTCTATGAGTGACCATAAGCACTCTTTTCTGCCTCAAAACTTTGAGGAGGATTCCCTCTCTACCTCTGCCACAAACTCCCCTACACCAGCACTCCTTACCCCAGGACCTCCACCCAGGACTGCAATCCAGATTCAAACACAGGCAAAGCAAAAGAATCCTCCCTCAGCACCAGCGAAGAGATCACTGCAGTTACCCTCTGATCAGCTGCTCAATCCCCTCACTGTCTGTGGGCCAAGAGCTCTGTAAGCAACCACTATCACTGTGGCTGCTGCCCAGGGGTTGTGCTAGGCCAGGACTGGATTGTGTTCCTCTATCACCCAGGTCTGACAGACCTTTCCCATTGAACTTCTAAGATTTCTTTGGTGTTTCTAGGTTGAGAAATCTGGAAACTGCCATAGTTATCCAAGATTCAATCTCTTGAGGCCTGTTTCAGATTTGCTCTGGTGCCATCTTTGCCCACGCGGCCCACGCTGAACTGCTCCCAGTCTGGCACAACAGATTTTTCCTATCAACCGTCCAGGCTTGGACTGGGAATTTGTTTCACTCTGTCTTTTTGTGGGTTTCACTGCTCTAGAATTCATTTAGAGTCAGTTTTACAGGTATTTGGAGGAGTTTGGGGAAGATCTCAAGCAAGGCATTGCTTTTACTCCACCATTTTTGTTCTGCCCTCTACTTCATATTTGTAAAAGATGTTATTTAGGTCATATTTAAATAATCCAATAATTTTCTCTACTTTCTTCAGTTTAAGACTGAATTTTGCAACAAGAAACTAACGATCTGAGCAATAGTCAGCCCAAAGTTTTATTTTAACTGACTTTAGAGAGATTCTCCAACTTTGCCTACAAAGTATACATTCAATCTGATTTTGATATTAACCATCTGGTAAAGTTCATGTGTAAAGCCACCCTTTAAGTTGTTGAAAAGGAGCTTTTGCTACGACCAGTGTGTTGTTTTGACGTAACTCTATTAGTCTATCCTGCTATATTTTGTATTCCAATGCCCACCTTGCCTGTTATTTCAATTATCTTTTGATTTTCTATTTTAGCATTTATTATTTTTAGCATTTCAATCTCACATAATGAATGTTACTCTTGTTTTGCTTGTTTTATATCTAGAAGTATAAGTCTTCATGGAACTGATCAACTTTGGCCTCTTAAGCATCAGTGTTTGGAGCATTGACTTGTATTACTATGATATCAAATGAATTGCCTTGGATTTGATTAGGTGTCATTGTGTCATTTTTTTTTGAGATCGTACCCCAGGGCTGCTATTCTCTCTGAGGTCTATTCCATTTCTTCTAAGGGATTCTTGCCCAGAGTAGTATTTGTAATGATCATATGAATTAAAGTCACCCTATCCTGTCCATTTAAGTTCACTAACTCCCAAGATGTTGATATTTCATCTTTCCATCTCCTGTTTGATCAGATTCAACTTACCTTTGTTCACAGATCTTACATACCAGATTTCTCTGCAATATCTTCATAACATTGGACTTTTCTTTCATCACCAGACACAGACACAGCTGACCTTTTGGCTTTGGCCAAGCTATTTCATTAATACTGGAGCCACTTGCAGTTGTCCTCAGCTCATTGCTAGTATTGTGTTGGTCACCTTGTGACTGAGGGGCTAATGTTCAGTTGTCATATCTTTTATCATTTTAACAATGTCTACAGACTTTTTTTTTATGGTGGAGCAGGGCAAAAATATTAGAATGGCTTGCCATTTCCTTCTCTAGTGGATCATCTTTTGTCAAAACTCTCTGCTATGACCTGTCCATCTCACTTAACTCTGCATGGCAGAGTTCATAGTTTCACTGAGCTATGCAAGACCCTCTGCCATGATAAGGCAGTGATCCAAAAGCGAATTAAAAATACTACCAAATATTAAATACAAGTTGACAAATACATTATGGCAATGTATCTGAGAATATTTATTTTGACCAAGTTGAATTTATACCAAAATCCAAAGCAATTTGAAATGACAACATATATAATAAATCTTTTTAGTAAAACAATAAAATATCATTACTTTAATAAAAATTTATTAATCATCTTTTATATGCGAGTCATTTCAGATACAAAATAACATATGAAAGTCTCTGATCTCAAGGACCTTGCATTCTAGTGGTGGCGACATAATGTTTTTATAATATAAATATCAGCATATTGATGAAAAAAAGCCTCTAAGAAAATCTAAATTTTATGGTAATGATTCCAAAGATTATAATCATTAAAAAGGCTATTTCCTTTACATAGAAACAGGAATTTCTGAACCAAGAGTTGACATTGTTTGTTATCAAAAAATTCTGGAAGAATTATCATTAAGTTTAAAGTTGACATAAATATTCATATTTTCAATATTAATATATGAAACAGTAATAAAAGTACTAGATAGAAGAAAAAATAAGGAATTAATTAGTTTTAGCTAATGTGAAACATAATTATCTTTAATTATATATAACATATTAATTTATTTGGAAAACCCTAGACAATCAACAAATACAAATGAGGTAAAAAATAATTTTTGTCACCTGAGTACAATTTGAAATAAACTTATAAAAATAGCGGCATTAAACAATTCTCATAGAACCAAACCTATAGGATATTGGAACAAATGTATAAAATTGAGACTTAATTTGCATTAAGTAAACAATTGACAGATATGAACAGACAATATTCAAAAGAAAATTTTAAAAAATGATCAATAAACATTTGAAAAAGTTCTTGTAGTTATCAAGAGTAAGAGAAATGAAAACTACAGCAAATGAATAATCATCTTATACTCAGATTAACAACAACAAAAGATAAAAATTAAATTTTGTCATTTGTTACAATAAAATAAATTTGAAGTTTGTGAGAAAAATAGGTAATCTGTATCATTGTTTACGGATATGTGAAAAATTCTGGTGATTTTAGAAAATGATGATAATACATTAAAAATTACAAAAAATGGTCATACCATCACAACTAGCAAACCCACAAATAGTTTTAAACCTAAGATAAATGACAGAAAAAAACTTATTTGTATCAAATTGATCTTCACAAAAACCATACTGTAATAATTATTATTTGTATTTTCTAAATAAGGAAATTAAGTTTCTGAGAGGCAGCCACTTGCCTATAAAAATACAGGTAATGAGTGTCTGAAGTGGGTTTCAAAATCAAGTCTACTGACTACAAGGTAAGCTCTTTGTTCAGCTACACCACGCTTTACTAGCTTTCTCCACTTTTTCACATAATTGAATGTGTGTCTCTGTAGTTGGAGGTTAAAATGTGATTTTTACACATACATATGTATTTTGAATAAAAAAGTATGTGATCTTCCTAACTCTTCTTGTTGAAATTTGTTCCTAGGGGAGCCAAGGTGCCAGTAAAGGACAAGTTAAGATGTATTTTGTTCTTTGGTTAAAGAAAAAGCCCTAATTCCAGCTAGGTTATGTTGTAAAGACATTCTGATAGCCCAAAGGGACATAGTGAAAGTAAGTCTTAATTTAAGAAAATCTTCTGAGGAAAAAATAACTTAAAGGCAGGGTATAGAAACAGTCATTCAGTTAATAGTATAATTTTAGAAAGGAAAGAATTATTATAAAGAACATTTGATTGGAAATAAAAAATAATAACAACAACAACAAAAACTATGTGTTGTAATCTTGTTTTAAATAGCTATGCAACCTTGAACATATCATTTAATTTCACTGAGCTTTAGATTCCTTTATTGCAAAATTGGTATCCTTATGCAAACAGTAGCCATCCAACAGGATTATTGTGAGGCCAACCTGAGAAAATGTATGCAAATGTCTTTGAAAATTTTGACCTGCTGTTTGAATATTAGTTATTCCTACTATTGATGTTATCATCATCAAGAGTCAATCACATGTGTATGAAGTACCCACTATGTGTCAGGCACTATGCTAAACACTAGGGGTTTAAATAAGTTTAAAATGAAATATCTGTGATGGCTTTCTCAGTGACAGTATGTTTTCAGGAAATGAAGTGGGAATATTTCAAATGTCACAAAAGAGAAAAAGAGAAATTGTGCTGGAGAATAGAACTAAAGACCTGGTATGTATTTAAAGCATGCAAAGCTTTTCTGGTAGTTTGACAAGCGCTTGTCTTCTTGATGCCCAACCTTTGAAGACTTTGAAATTGAAGAATGATGAAACAAGTAAAAATCAGTATTAGAGGAATAAAGGAAAATGTTCTTAGTATGTCCCTCAAACACATATTCTAAATCATCTATTCTGCATGAGAACATGGTACACTTATTTTGCAGCCCTGCAGTTGAAACTCTTGGGAAATCAAGAATACTATTAAAAAGGAGAGAGAGAGAAAGGGAGAGAGAGAGAGAGAGAGAGCAAGGCCCCAAATTCTTAATAAAGAGGTGATACAGGGTTATTGGTTAAATTGCTCAAGAGATATAGAACACAGTTTGGGCTGATATAAATTGACTTCCTACGAGGTTTTATTAAAGATATCAGGAGACCACTACACTCTGAAAAGACTAATCAATGTCTTTGATGAATGCTACCATAATTGCAAGCTTCTGCTGCTTCAGAGAAAATTAAATAGAAAATTCACAGATTCTTACTTCATTAGGAAAAAAAATAAAATAAAATGGCCACTTTTAAATACCTGAGTTATTTAGACTCTTCATTTAAAAAATGCAATTTACCCTTTAGAAGATGTTGATCATTGGGCAATTATTTCCATATGATTTTATTTTTTTTACTTTGAAAATTGGTGTTTTATGCCACTCTGCTGGTGCTTGAATCATTTGTAAATTGATCATTGTATTCACATGAGCCTTTTATCATTTAATATCTCTTACTGGTTGTGATGATGAACATTCCTTGCCACCTCTATCCCTCATTGACTTTTCGCGTATTTCTATACCAAATTAATTCATTTATCCAACAAGAATCTGTTGAATTTTCTATATGCTATGTTAGTCACAGGAGACATAAACAAAATGGAGACAATTCCTTCCCTCAAGGACTTGAAAACTACTGCCATGAAATCTTTAGAAGGTTAAAAAAAACATTTTGTATTATTAGTTTTAATGTACTAGATATTACAACAATTCACAGGTACAACAAATACTCTCAATATAGGTTCCTAATGCATTTATGGTATTATGAAGAATAATCCTCAGGATTACCAAAATATGGAAGTCTATGGCTCTGTTCTGCTTGACCCGAGATTCTTCCTTGATCACTTTCGATTTTTTTATATTCATATTATATAGGTAATCAATGTTTCTGTAGCTATATTATTTATTTAGCATAGCAGCTTTTAAACAAAGAAACTATCAAACACTCCATGCTTCTTCCCTCTCCTCCTCCCCATTCCACCACCAATCAAACATCTCTTCCTACATGCAGAGGTTATGGAAAAGGAATAATGAGATTCCCTTTGTTGTGAGACTAAGATCCTGAATTCCATTTTAGGTCTAAACTAAAACAATAAAAATAATGAAACAGGGGTAGTATCAGAGATTTACTAGTCTTCTTATGGGACACTTTGACTTTCAAAAAGCCTTTCTGGCTCTCCATGTAGCCCCAGTCCACATTCAGGTCTCCACATCCTCTTTCCCAACTGGCTGCTTTGGCTCTCAATCTAATCCAGATTTCCCACTACAGCCCCAGGGATGTAATATAGCCACAGCAGCAGCAGCAGCAGCAGCAGCAAACTGTGGTTTCTGATAGTGATACCCCTTCTCTAGAAGTTCTTAATTTCAAGGACAAAATGGTAAAACCTGGCAGGGTCTCTTTTTGGTACTTGCATTACAAAGCCAACATATGGCCCTCATCCATATGACTGTGGAAAACAGTCTGTTTATCAATTGAAAATAGAAGGAAGGAAGGAAATCTTTCAGTTCTTAAGCTGACCTGCCAGCTTTCTCACTATTCTGTCATTTAATTCAACATCTCCCAGAGTGAATTCATATTCTCCCATTCCAAGGGAATGGAACAACAAACACAATGACAGACTAAAATCTGAAGGAGAGAGGGGGTAGGACGCATGCTCAGCACCCATCTCACTGCTTACTCTCTCCAAATCACCACAATCATCTCCTAGTGCAAGGGTGAAAATGATAGTAATTCAGATAGGAAAGAAAAATCTGTGAACACACCATTTGTAATAATAATAGACATTTACATGGCAGCATAGTATACTGTAAAGACTGGACTCTCAGTCAAGAAGACATGGGTTAAGAACGCAACTTTGAAGCATAGTGGATATATGACTCTTTGCAAATTATTTAACTTCTCAGTGTCCCAGGAAACTTTATAAAACTATAAATTTTAGACATTAACAACTTCTATTGGTAGAGAAAGATTCTTTATCAGATATTTCCAATACCAATGAAATTACAGCTTTAATTTTAAAAAGTTTTAAAAATACTTTATAACTTTTTTTTTTGAGTTTCACATATACACTATGAGGTAAAGACTGCAGATACTACCCCCACTTTACTTGTAAGGAAATTTGGAAATTTTCCCTGGTCACACAGGCAGGATTTTAATCAAGTCTTCCTGAAACAAAATCCAATATTCTGTTCAGGATTTATCTATGCAATCTGAATCCCAGGAACAGCCTTGAGTATTTCCAAGATAAATAGGGGAAAGTAATTCTATTAATATTCCTGAATCATACCTAGGAATTAATTTCTTTGAATAAAAGATTAAAAATTTCTCAGATCTTGCCTTTAAAATTGATAAAGTAACCAAAAAAATAAAAAATCTATCGTGTCGACCATGGGCATAGTACTCTGAAAAGCCATAAGGAGAATGAAAACTTTGAGTAAGACACAGTCCTTGCTTTCACTGAATTCAAAGTCTAGTTGGTGACAACAAAAATTCAGGCAATAGTAATATACAATAAATGCATAATGAGAATCAGCAGGTGAGCCCTCTGATCTGAGAGAAATTGGGCTACCTGGGCTTTCTGACTCAGTCCTTGGAGGACTTTGTGTTTAGAGATTATGAAACAATCCCCTTATTTTTCACCGGGCCATAAAGAGCTGCTCTCTTAGCAAATATCAAGAAAAGAGACAACTTTTGCTTTTAATATTATCTACTTTCCCCCTGGAACATGTGACATGAAACGTTCTCTTGAAATTTGAGGAAAGAGGGAAGAGGTATCTTTCCCTATGGCCATTCAGACATGGCAGAGACAGCATATGCTCATCTAGAAGCAAACCTGAACATTGAACTCAGGTCACTGGGCTGCCTCTTCTGCTTGTGTTTCTTTCCCAGATCATTAGTGACTAAGTAGCAATCTTAAAATGGACTTTTCCAATGGTAAAGGCCAACCTATGAACTCAAGAGTTTGGAAATTCATGAGTCCCTCAGTTAATGGTGATTGGAAACATATTTCTGCAAATGTATCCTTCTCAAAGAAGATAACTAAAAGAGTTTCAAGAGGTCAAGAACTAGCCTGTCTGTCAACAGAATACATGGGTTATTTGGGAGGAAGGGAAAAGGAAAGGGGCAGAGGGAAAATGAGAGAGGGGGAAGAAAGGGAGAGAGGGGGAGGGAGAGAGAGAGAATGAGAACTTAAGTGATTATTATGTTCCAGGCTGTATGCTAAAAGCTACATAGTACACAGCCAAAGTGAAAATGAAATGTCTAATCAACATTCTTTCCATAACAGGCATCCTTAATATTTTTATGTGTGTCACTTGTCTGATGAAATCTATGAACTCCTCAGAAAAACATTTCTAAGTGCATAATGTAAAGCACATAGATTTTTCAAAGAAAACCAAAGGTTTTCCAGAATAAAAATGTAATATTTCCCCCATTCAAGTTCCCAGAACCTCTGCAACCTATACAAGGAAATGCAGGAGATTGTCATCTTGAGATCAAGAACTCCTGTTGCAGATGTTTCATCTTTTAATATTTTACTTAATTTATTCATTGATTCAATTAAGAGACCTGAGTATTCTGTGATTACATTAATGATGATGAGATGGAAATTCTACTCTTATTCTGGAATTGTAGGAGTTAAAAATTGGATTTAAAAGACTATGGAATGTTAGATGCAAGAGACTTCCACGTCCATTTGATTCAACATCATTTGTAAAAGGTTTTGAATAACAAGATAAGAAATCTGGACTTTATTTTCTTGGGCAATAGGGAGACATTATATGAATTTAAGAAAAATTAATTTTTCTGCACAAAATGAAGGAAGGAAAGGAAGGAAGGAAATGGATGTTGGGAAGATCTTTATAGAACTGTTACAATAGTACAGATGGATAGTGGCAATGAGACCTGTATTAGGTTAGTCACAGTGAAAATGGAGGGATAATCAATATTACAGCTCTTAGTAACTTATTGGATATGAAAGGTGAGGAAGAGAGAACAGTAAATACAAAAGTTTTAAAATGGGAGACAAGGTGAATGCTGTTGCCAATGACAAAAATACCAAAATCAGAAGGAAGAACAGGTTTTGGGTAAAAGATTATAGCTCAATTTGGGATAATATTTTCCATTGTCACATTATGATAAAAATAATACTGTCTTTATGCCCCATAGATGATGGGGTTGGAGGATGACATCAGGTACATGATTACATCTCAATTATATTTTATGACCTACATAATCAAATGCCATCTGGTCGATATTTATGTCACTGAAATAAATGATTAGTGTTTAACAATGTAGAGGAAAATTCAGTCACCAGCATCAGAAGTTTGAAGCTAGGTCCAAACTGTTATCTATGCTTCCCCCATGGAAATCATTTCTAACTTCCCATTTGCTGTAGGGAAAGTGCTTAATAATACCCACCATTTGTATATGGTACTAATGTTTAGAAAGCACTTTATACCGATTATCTTCTCATAACAGACTTTTACCTTGGGTAGCTACTAAAAGCACAATTGTCCTCATTTTACGGAAGAGGAACCTCAAGTTAAGATAAATGAAGTCACATAGCTAATACCCTTTTAGAGGCAGGATGTAAATCAAACAGATTCCAAGTCTAGTGTGGTGTTAATTACACCAGAGATGTCAAACAACACTCCCAGGTGCAGTCTGATCCAGATTAAAATATGCTTGGAAAATGTGTAGCAAAATTAATAAAAATAAATAAGTTATATATATGCATATATGGATATGTATATATGTATGTATATGTACATATATATTCATATTACTTTTTAAAGCTAGGTCAATATGTGACCTGGAGGGATCCTTATCTACAGGTTAGTGGCCACTGTACTACAGCATGGTGTCTGTCATTTCAATAGAGGTCAGCACTCTGTATATGTCTATAAATGTTTGCAGTTCATGACAGGGAGGCATGTCAGGAACCCAGACACATATACAGATGGAAGTTTTCTAGTAAATGTTTAACATCTTACTCTAGAGTAGGGGAAAGTGGGGAGAATGGAAGCAATAGAAATCTCTTAAAATAATATCTTATTTTCCCCCAATTACATGTAAAAACAATTTTAACACTTATTGTTGTTGTTAGGAGTTTTGAGTTCTACATTCTATCCCTTTTTTAAGTTTAATATGTGAAGGAGACAGAGTAGAAAAAGCACTCAGCTGAGTTCTCCCAATATTCCCATCCAAACATCTTTAAAATAATGCCTCCAATTAAATTCCAGAGATAGATCCAACGAAAGGTCAGAGTGAGACATTCTTCCAACCCAAGAAAATGTAGGTCAAAAATAAAGATCTATGACATGCGGGTGGAAGTTGGCTGGGAGCGCAGATGGATGAAATACCAGTGAGTGGGCTAGGTGGTGGTAACAGAAATAGCAGCAGCTTCATATGCTCCCAAGAGAGATGGTAAAGGAACCTGCCAGCTGTTCACAAAGAGATTGCAGGGTACCCTTATGTTAGCACTGGACATAGGACCAGATGTTGTTTGGTAGCTCCATTGCCTATATGCACTTCTGCAGAGAGAGGAGCACTTTGAGTCAAGAAGGAATGAAAACCACAAAGGGCAAGTGCTTGGCAACGCCTTCACCTCTGCCCATTTCTGGGTTACAGTTCAAGGATGCAAAAGAGAAAAGCACTTTTAGTCTAGAGGAAGTGGAAGTCCTGAAGGGACTCTGACCTTCTTCACTTCTGACCCCAAGGGATCGAGGACCCTGAGAAACAAAAATTCCTGAAAGAGGTCAAAATTTATTTTCAAAATCATATGAGTGGGAGTTTCACTTATGGGAGCCAAGATGGAGGAGTAAGAAGTAAGTTGCTTGCACCCTCCCTTATTCAACTCTGAAAGCTCAGAAAATATCTCCACAGGAAAGACCCTGCAACAGTTGAACCAGCAGAAAGATGGAATTAAGCAGTCCTGCTGCTCAGGAAATTTGAGGGATTAACAAGAAAGGCCCCTCTTGCTGTGGGGGAGGGGGAACAGTACAGAATGGAAGATTTCCCGGCAAGCTAGCTGAAAGCCCCACCTTAACATGTGAGGGGGAGATCCTGAATCCCAGGTAGTGGAGCAGGCAAGCACCAATAACAGGACCCCCAAGTGTCTCAGAATAGGTAGGGGAACCAGTGGAAACCAGCTCAGAAAACCATCACATGCCATGACATTCTCCTGCAGCCAAGTCTCCCAGTGACTCAGCAAAACTCTGGGCAGCACAACTCCAAGACAGAAAATCCCAGGTGGAAAAACATCCTGCAGTGGCAAAAGATCCATCTGCAAGGAGCCAAAGAAAGCAAAAGGCCCAGGTGAGCAGGTAACCTCCACGGACCAGACTACATAACCCTACCCCTAGAACTGCTGATTCCAGCACAACGCTAGGTAAGCTGCCAGAACCATACAGCCTCCAACTGCCAGCATCAGGGTCCACAGCACACAAAGCCAACGACCAGGCCCTGGGCTCCCAGCACAAGAAACTTGAGTCAGTGCCCCCTGATCCCCAGCAGGAGAGCTCAATTTTTTTTAAAGGCCAGGAAATACTCAAACACCATGAGCAAAAAGAAACATACCATAGATTCTTATTATGGGAATAGTGAAGATCAAGGCAGAAATTCTGAAGAGGACAATATTGTCTACAAACCCATATCTGAACCCTCAAAAGAGAATATGAACTGGTCCGAAGGTCAAAAAGCCTTCTTGGAAGAGCTCAAGAAGGATTTTAAAAGTCAAATAAGAGAGGTAGAAGAAATGGGTAAAGAAATGAGAAGTATGCAAGAGAGAGTCAATAGACTGGAAGAGGATTAGTTGTAGAAAACAAGTCCTTAAAAATATAATTGGCCAATTGGAAAAAAAAAAAGAACACTGAAGAAAACAACTCATTAAAAAGAATTGACCAAATGGAAAAGGAAACACAAAACCTCACTGAGGAGAAGAAATCCTTAAAAAATAAAATGGACCAAATGGAAAAGGAGGTCCAAAATCTAATAGAAGAAAACAATTTGTTAACAATCAGAATAGGGCAAGTGGAGGCTAATGACTCAATAAGAGAGCAAGAATCAGTCAAACAGAAACAAAATAATGAAAAAATAGATGAAAATGTAAAATACCTCATTGGTAAAACAACTAACCTGGAAAATAGATGCAAGAGAGACAATTTAAAAATTATTGGTCTACCTGAAAATCATGATAAAAAAAGAGCCTGGACAGCATCTTTCAGGATATCATCAAGAAAAACTGCCCTGAGGTTCTAGAACCAGAGGGTAAAATACCCATAGAAGGAATCCACCAATCACCTCCTGAAAGAGATCCATAATTGATCATATCAACAACAAAACTAACAGAAGCAACATGGTCATATGCAGAAAATGCTTTTGACAAAATACAACACCCATTCCTATTAAAAACACTAAAGAACACAGGAATAAATGAAGTCTTTCTTAAAATAATTAGTATCTACCTAAAACGTGCAGCATCATATGTAATGGGGACAAACTAAAACATTTATGATAAGATCAGGGGTGAAACAAGGATGTCCATTATCACCACTGTCATTCAATATCATACTGGAAACATTAGCTTTAGCAATAAGAGAAGAAAAAGAAATTACAGGTAAGAGAATAGGTAAAAACCCCCAAAGATATCACTCTTTGCAGATGATAAGATGATAAACTTAGGGAATTCTAGAGAATCAAGTAAAATATTACTTGAAATAATAAACAACTTTAGCAAAGTTGCAGGCTATAAAATAAATCCATATAAATCATTGGCATTTCTATATATTACGAATAAAGCTCAACAGCAAGAGATAGAAAGAGAAATTCCATTTAAAGTTACAGTAGACATTATAAAATATTTAGGAGTCTATCTTCTAAAACAAACTCAGGAACTACATGAACACAATTACAAAACACTTTCCACACAAATAAAGTCAGATCTAAATAATTGGAAAAAAATATCAGTTGCTCATGGGTAGGCTGAGTTAATATAATAAAAATGACAATTCTACCTAAGCTAATTTACTCATTCAGTGACATAACAAACTACCAAAAAAATTATTTTATAGAGCTAGAAAAAAAATAACAAGATTCATTTGGAATAACAAAATGTCCAGAATGTCAAGGGAACTAATGAAAAGCAAAGCTAGGGAAGGGGGCCTAGCCATTCCAGATCTTAAATTGTATTATAAAGCAGCAATCATCAAAATTTGGTAATGATCAAGAAATAGAGTGGTGGATCAGTGGAATATGTTAGGATTGCAAGATACAGTAGTCAATGACTTTAGTAATC
Organism: Vombatus ursinus; assembly: GCF_900497805.2. Lineage (NCBI taxonomy): Eukaryota > Metazoa > Chordata > Mammalia > Diprotodontia > Vombatidae > Vombatus > Vombatus ursinus. Next base: position 5,420,724 of record NW_020954548.1, read on the forward strand.
TACTACTTGATAAACCCAAAGACCTCAGCTTCTGGGATAAGAACTCACTTTTTGACAAAAACTGCCAGGAAAACTAGAAAAGAGTATGACAGTAACTAGGCATAGATCAAAATAAATTCAAAATGGGTTCCTGATTTAGATATAAAGGTTTATATTATAAGCAAACTGGGAGAGCAAAGAAAAGTTTACCTGTCAGATTTGTGGAGAACAAAAGAATTCATGACTAAATAGGAGACAGAGAACATTATGAAATGCAAAATGGATAATTTTGATTATAGTAAATTGAAAAGTTTTTTGCACAAACAAAGCCAATGCAAACAACATTAGGAGGGAAGCAGAAAACTGGGAAATAATTTTTACAACCAGTGTCTCTGATAAGGGCCTCATTTCTAAAATATATAGAGAATTAAGTCAAATTTATAAGAATACAAGCCATTCCCCAATTGATAAATGGTCAAAGGATATGAACAGGCAGTTCTCAGATGAAGACATTAAAGCCATCTAAAGTCATATGAAAAAATGCTCTAAATCACCATTGATTAGGGAAATGCAAATCAAAACAACTCTGAGGTACCACATCACACCTATCAGATTGGCCAACATGACAAAACAGGAAAATGATCAATGTTGGAGAAGATGTGGGAAAATTGGAACACTAATGCATTGGGTGGAATTGTGAAATGATCCAACCATTTTGGAGAGCAATCTGGAACTATGCCCAAAGGGCTATAAAAGTGTGCGTACCCTTTGACCCAGCAATAGCACTTCAAGCACTGTATCCCAGAGATCATACAAATGGGAAAAGGACCTACATGTACAAAAATATTTATAGCAACTCTTTTTTTGTGGTGACCAAGAATTGGAAATTGAGGGGATGCCCATCAATTGGGGAATGGCTGAACAAGTTGTGGTATATGAATGTAATGTGATACTATTGTGCTATAAGAAATGAAGAGAAGGTGGACTTCAAAAAAACCTGGAAAGACTTGTATGGAATGAAGTTGAGTGAAGTGAGCAGAACCAGGAGAATGTTGTACACAGTAACAGCCACATTATGCAATGACTAATATTGATAGACTTACCTTTCTCAGTAATGCAAGGATCTAAGACATCTCCAAAAGTCTCATAATGGAAAATGCTATCCATATCCAAAGAATGAACTATGGAATTTGAATGCAGATCAAATTATACTATTTGCTCTTTTCTTTTCCTTTTTTTTTGTTTTGTTTTCTCTTTCTTGTGGTTCCTTCTATTGGTTCTAATTCTTCCTTACAACATGATTAACATTAAAATGTGTTTCATAGGAATGTATATGTATAGCCTATATCAGATTGCTTGCTGTCTTGGGGAGGGAAATGGGAAAGGAAGGGGAGAAAAATTTAAAACTCAGCAGCTTATGGAAAAGGTTGTTGATAGATTAATAAAATTAATTTTAAAAAAATCCTCAGATACTACTGGTCTATTAACCCTGGGCAAAATACTTTAATCTTTGTCTTCTTCAGAAAAAAAAATCAAATGAGTGGTAGAGGAAAAATTAGGTAAAGAAATGAAAGCAAAGGAAGAAAATCATGAAAAGACAATTAACAGCTTCTTAAAAGAGGTACAAAATATACTGAACAAAATAGCAACTTCAAAAGAATTTGCCAAAAGGAAAAAGGAGATACAAAAGTTTGCTGAAGAAAATCATTTTTTAAAATTATAATTGGGCAAGTGGAAGCTAATGACTCCATGAAACATCAAGAAACCATAAAACTAAGTCAAAAGAATGAAAAGGAGAAGAAAATGTGAAATATCTCATTGGAAAAACAACTAACCAGGAAAATAGGTCAAGGAGAAATATTTTAAGAATTATTGCAAACCATGATCAAAGAAAGAGACTAGATATCATATTATAATAAATTACTAAGTAGAAATGCCCCAATATGCTGGAACAACAGGGTACAATAGAAACAAATAAAAAACCTCCCAAAATGAAAACTTCGAGAATATTATAGCCAAATTACAAAAGTTCCCAAATCAAACAGAAAATATGTCAAATAGCAAGAAAAAAAAAGAATAAGTCAAATACTGTAGAGCCATAGTCAGGATCACATAAAATTTAGTAATTATCACATGAAAGGACTGGAAGACTTGAAATATGATGTTCTAAAAGACAAAAGAGCTGTGATTACAACAAGAGTAACCTACCCAGCAAAACTGAGTATAATCCTTCAAGGGAAAAATATGATACTTAATGAAACGGAGAATTTTCAAGCATTCCTGATGAAAAGACCAAAACTAAATAGAATATTTGACTTTCAAATACAAGACTGAAGAGAAACATAAGGATGTAAACATGAAAGTAAAATCATATGGGACTCTATAAATTAAAGTATTTACCTTTCTATATGAGATGATGATACATAAATATTCTAAGAACTCTCTCTCTCTCTCTCTGTGTATATATATATATATATATATATATATATATATATATAATTATTAGGGCAGGTAGAAGGATTCTATATAGAAAGAGTGTGGGAATGGGTTGTTTTTGAAGGAATGATGTAAAATAAATTGATAGATAGAAAAGAAGAATGCTCCAGGAGAGGGGAGAAGGGAAAGGATGATTGGGGTAAATTATCTTGTATAAAAGAGTCATGCAAGGAAGAACTCTTGCAATGGAGAGGAGAATGAGTAGGGGATAGGCAACGCTTAAAGCTCACTCACATTTAAATGGTTTAAAGATAGAAAATACGTATACTTAATTGGTAAAAGGAATTACCATTTGGGAGCTATAAAAGGGAAGGTAGATAAAAGAAGAAAATATTCAGAAGCAAAACCGACTTTAAAGGAAGAACTGAATAAAAAAGAGAGAAATAAGGATAAAGAAAAGAAAATAGGATGGAGGAAAATGTACAGTTAAAAATCATAACTGAATGTGAATGGGATGAACTCACCTACAAAATGTAATTGCATAGCAGAAAGGTTTAGAAAATAGAATCTAAGAATATATTCTTTACAAGAAACACACTTAAAATAGAGAGATACAAAGAAAGTAAAAATAAGGTGCTACAGTGTAATCTATAATAAATCTATTATTTAAAATGTAAAAAAAAAAAGGAAGGGGTAGTAATCAATATCTCAGCCAAGGAAATGTAAAAACAGATCTAATTAAAAGTCATAAGCATGGAAACTACATTTTACTAAATAGCATCATAGATAATGAAGCAATATCAATAGTAAACACCTATGCACCAAATGTAATAACATTCAAATTCTCAAAGAAAAATTCAAATAAATTATAGGAGAAAATAGATGGTAAAATTGTACTAGTGAGGTACCTCAATTCTCTCTTCTTAAAGCCAGATAAATCTAACCATAGAATAAATAAGAAAGAAGACAAGGAGACAAATAGAAATCTTAGAAAACAGTTAGATATGATAGACTTCTGGAGAAACCAGAGTGGAAATAGAAAGGAGTATATCTTTTTTTTTTTCTCACCTATATATGGGAGCTTCACAAAAATTGACCAGATATCAGGGCATAAAAACCTCACAATCAAATTCAGAAAAGTAGGAATATTAAATGTACCTTTTCTAGATCACAATGAAATAAAAATTGCATTCAATGAAGAGCTGTGGAAGCATAGATTAAAAATTATTTGGAAACTAAATAATCTAATCCAAAAGAATGAGTAGATCAAAGAACAAGTTATAGAAATAATCACTAATCACATTAAAGAAAATGACAACAATGAGACAACATTCCAAAATTTCTTAGATATAGCCAAAGTAGTACATAGGGAAAATTTTATATCTCTGAATACATACATCAATAAAGGAGAGAAAAAGTAGATTAATAAATTGACTATGCAAATTTAAAAAAAAATAGAAAAAAGGAGCAAGCTAAAAAGTCCCAAATAACCCCCAAAATTAAACCACCCCAAAATTAAAAGAGGTCAATGAAATTGAAAATAAAAAATATATAACTAATAAATAAAACTAGGTGCTAGTTTTATGAAAAATAACAAAAATAGACAAAATATTGGTTAATTTGATTTAACAAAAAAAGAACTAAAACAAATTATTAGCATTCAACATGAAAAAAGATGACTTTACCAATAATAAAAATGAAATTAAAATAACTATTTGGGGTTATTTTGCTCAATTATGAACAAACCATCAGTGAACCTGCCTAGGGAAATATCCCAAGACCAGATGGATCTACAAGTGAATTCTACCAAATATATAAGTAACAATGAATTCCATTATATAACCAATATGAAAAAAAATATAAGTAGAGTACTGCAAATCTTGTTTATGACCCAAATACAGAGCTTTTGATATATGAAACAGATAGAGTGAAAGCAGAGAAAGAAAACCATAGAATAATTTCCTTAAGGAATTTGACACAAAAAAATTAGCAAAATACTATCAAGGAGATTAAAGCTCTATGTCATAAATATCAAATACTTTAACCACATGGGATTTATGGCAGGATTGCAGGAGTATTTCAATATTAGAAAAAATATCAGCATAATTGCCCATCAATAACAAAAACAACAAAAATCATAAGATTATATAAATGGATGCAGAGAAAGCCTTTGACAAAATATAATACCCTTTCCTATTAAAAACACTAGAAAGCATAGGAATCATATGGGAGTTTTTCTTAAAATGATAAATAGTATCTCTCTAAAACCAAGAACAAGAATTATCTGTAATGGGGATAAAATTCAACCCTTCCCAATCAGAGCAAAGTGAAACAAAAATTTCCATTACCACCACTATTACTCAATAACTTACTAGAATTGCTGGCTATAGGAAGAAGAAAAGAAAAAAATAAATTGCAACAATTAGAATAGGTAATAAAGAGGGAAAATTATCACTCTTTGAAGATGGTATGATGGTATTCTTACAAAACTTTAGAGAATTATCTAAAAGAAGTTTTAAAAAATTAATTTAAGCAAAGTTGCAAAATATAAAATTAACCCAGCAGGAAAAGATAGAAAAAACAATTCCATTTAAAATAACTGCAGACACTATAAAACACTTGAGAGTCTACCTGTCAAGACAAGCCCAAGAAAAATATAAATAAAATTATAAAATATTTTTCACACAAGCAAAGACAGTTCTAAACAATTGAAGAAATATTAATTGGTCATGGATAGGCAGAGTCAATATAATAAAAATGAAAACTCTACCTAAGTTAATTTACTTATTCAGTGCCTGCCAATCAAACTACCAAAAAATTATTTCTAGATCCAGAAAAAAAAATCATAACAAAATTCAACTGGAAGGATAAAAAGATTATCAAGGCAATCAATAACAATAATAATATGTCAAGGAAGGCAGCCTAAGAGTACCAGATTTCAAATTGTATTACAAAATGGTAAACATCAAAATCTGATACTGGATTAAAAATAGAGTAGTGGATCAGTAGAATATATTAGGTACATAATACACTGTAGTGAATGACTATAACAATTTAATGTTTGAGAAACCCAAAGATTTCAGTTTTGGGGGTAAGAACTCAACATTTGACAAAAATTGTAGGAAAACTAGAAGGTAGTTTGGCAAAAGCTAGGCATAGATAGGGGGCAGCTAGGTGGCACAGTGGATAGAGCACCAGCCCTGGAGTCAAGATGACCTGAGTTCAAATAGGATCTTAGACATACAACACTTACTAGCTGTGTGACTCTGGGAAACTCATTTAACCCCAATTGCTTCACCAAAAAAAACAAAATAGTCATATACCAATATATCACACCATATATCAAGATAAGTGCAAAATGGACAAATGATTTAGACAGAAAGAGTGATCTTTTAAGTAAATTAGGAAGCATGGAAACATATCTTTAAGATCTATGGATAAGGGAAGAATTTATTACCAAATAAGAGAAAGAAATCATGATTGGATGTAAAATGGATAATTGAAATTACATGGAATTAAAAGTTTTTTTTTTCAAATAAAACTAATGCAAGTAAAATTAGAAGGAAAATCAGAAGTTGCCAAAAAAAAAGTATCTCCTATAAAGTTCCCACTTCTCAAATATATAGGCAACTGAACCAAGTTGATAAAAATAAGTCATTCTCCCGTTGATAGTAAAGAATATGAAGACGCAGTTTTCAGGAGAAGAAATTAAAGTGTGGTGTGCCAAAGAGCATCCAGTGTGGGAGCATCTAGTTCTATGGAGTTAAAGTCAAGTAAAATAGCAGATATAGAGTAAAGTGAACAAAGTCCAGTTTCTAGCTTGTACAAATGAGGGTATTGGGGGGAGTTTGGTCCTTCATCCTCTAGTCCTCCAATCAGAGAGGAGAAGAGGCTAAGGGAGGGGGTGTCAGTCAAGGCATGAGTAAGGACTGTGGTAATGAGCTTAACTTGGAAGTGTCATCTTGTTCTGTGGAATTAACACCAGACAGGGCAGTAGACGCAGAATGGATTCCACTTTACCTCAATATTTAAGAAATGAGGCTGCTTCAACTTGCCAGATTCACACACACACACAAAAAAGCAAAGCCCTACTTATTGGTCAGTTGTGATTTTAGGATATTTTCAGTGAAGATTCGGGACCTAACTTAGTTCTCTTCACATAGATTTTAGAAAGAGGTTTTCTTAGAATACACTGTTTGTAGCTCCAAGTTCTATTTACATGTTTGCAACTTCATACTATGGAAACAACGTGGGACAACTATGTACTTTGGGCCCAGACTACTTATTGTCCACATCTCATGTGACATTTCACATATTACCTTGTGAATTCCTTGGGGCATTGTGTATTTTCCAATGAGAGCATATCTTATTCCTGACTTTATTGTTTTCTCCTGGAGACAAGGGATTGTTGTGTATGCTGCTTGTATCTTCCACAGTATTTCTTAGAGCAATGCAGTACACACAATAATTGCTGATTAACTACATGTTCTTGCTGCTTCTTTAAAATTAGCAATTAAAGAGTGGTTAGTATTTCAAAGCATGTACATTCCTAAGGGATGAAGGTTAAATTACATTCATGTTGCCACATTAGAATTTGGGATATCCCATTATTTTGTTTTCCAATATGGATAAACTCACTTAAACAAATTCCCCTACATTCATTCTCTAATTGAAATGACTCCAGCTTGCTATGTAGCTCAGCAAGAAACAGTTACATACCCCTTAAAAATATGTATTTATTTTGAAAAGCATACTAAATGTATACATTACACTGTTTACACTAAATTGACTTGCTAAATCCGGTAGAATATGGGCTTTTTGGGCATGTACAATTTTATTTTTGTCCTAGTGAACCAAGTACATAGTATAATGCTGAGCATGCAGTGGATACTTAACACTTGTTGAATTATATAGATTGATTTTACTTTCAAATTGTCCTTTCCTACCTCAGTTTTATAATTTTCACTGGAAATTTTAATTTTTTACAAACTTAATTGTTTGTAATTGTTCTTTCCAGAACTTTCAATAGATAACGGGAAGATGTTAGAAATTTGGTGTTGGGATAGATTTCTGAGAAGCAAATCAACATCCTTCTGAAGTGAATGCCACAAAGTTGAAGATAATTATCACTATTGAACCTGATATCTTTCTTTCCTAAATAGGAATCCTTTTTACACATATTTAAATTAAACATTTTTGTTAGAATGTGGAAGCTAACCTTCTGGGCTCCAAAGTTTACATTTGGCTTTGTTTAACATTTTGAAATGTCAGCACTATAACCAGGAAATTTTGTCCCTGGACAAGCACAGCAAATTATACCTGGGATAAAGTTCATCCAGTCCTAGTACTCAATGTTATAGACTCAGAAACTGAGGCCCCAGAGACTCACAGGCTGTTATAACTGGAAGGGATTGCAGAAGTTTCTAGTGTGACACCTTCAGTTTAATTTAATTAATTAGTTAATTTTTTTTTTAGGTGAGGCAATTGGAGTTAAGTGACTTGCCCAGAGTCACACAGCTAGTAAGTATCAAGCGTCTGAAGCAGCATTTGAAATCAGGTCCTCCTGACTCAAGAGACAGTACTCTGTTCACTGTACCACCTTGCTGATCCAGAGGAAATGAGCTACCAACCATTCAGGAGAAAGAAGAAGCCCCTTCTATGGGCTCACCAAAAGCCACCTGCTTCCCAGTGTTGTCCTATCTCTCTTCCGGTTCCCTCTCACTCTTGAGTCTCTCTCTGGGGAGACGGCCACAATCACCACTGCCCGGCTCCCTTCAGCGGGTGGGTCCCACCACCAAAGCATGGAGAGAGCCCATACCTTCAATTTAAAAGGAGTAAAAGGAAGCCCAAGGTTAATTCCAGAGATGGAACTAGAATGCATGTCTCCTAAAACCTAATTCTATGATTTTTTCCCCAGATTATTGAAATTTTATATCATTTGGAGGAATACAGTAATGGAACAACTAGGTCTCTAACATCATGACTTAGGACAAACAGTTACACATGAAAGTCCTTCCATTCTTCCAGGTGTGCCAGGGTCTACAAACTCAACATCCTACCCCAAACTCCTCTACTTCTTAGGGTAAAAAATAGCTTGAGTGATCACAATTAAAGGAAAGAACAGTCTTGGGAATTAAGGAGGCAAAGGAATTCCCAGGAAGACATGACTCCTCAGGAAGGATTCATTTATTCTCCCCCTCCCTAGTCTTACTCTAGTTGAATTGCCCCTATCTCATGTCATCACTATTTACTTTTTGCTAGGCCAGGTTTTACTGAGAGGAGTTGAAGAACTTCAACATCTGGAAAACATTACCCTGAGGAATCCCAATCTGGGCAGGCCTGGACAACATGAAGTTTTCCCCTTCTCCCCTTATAGGGTGTTCTACCAAATCCCAGCTTAGGGGGCAGCTAGGTGGTGTAGTGGATAGAATACCAGCTCTGGATTCAGGAGGACCTGAGTTCAAATCCAGCCTCGTGACACATAACACTTAGTAGCTGTGTGACCCTGGGCAAGTCACTTAACGCCATTGCCTAGCCAAAAAAACAAAACAACCAAAAAAATCCAAAAAAAAGAAATCCCAACTTAGTTCTCTTTTTCAAGTCCTAGACAGTTTCTGAAGCATAAGAGGACAAAATTTCCAGGGACCAGAAAAGCAGAGGAGTTATCTCCAGGTAGGTAAGGGCCTCTAGCAGGGGAAGATATTTTCTTCTACCTCAGCTATGACATAATAATAATAACTCATCTCATAGGTGAATTATGGAGGATGATAGGGTTTACAACCATATGGTTGTAAACACCTTCACAGGCTGATACTAGCCTTTTATCTTCTCCTCCCCAGGTGGGGAAATGTGCAATAATGAAACTAGTACCTGGACCATCTCCCTGACCCCTATGCTGAGCCTTCTTCTTCACAACTAAGTTGGTCAGAGACAGTCTCTGCCTCTTTTCAACAAACTTCACAAGAACATTATGCTGCTTCCAGAGCAGGAGCTGCTACACCCACTCTCATAGAACTGTTAGGCCACACAATCTTCATCCCACCATTAGATTCTAAATCTCCCATAAAACATTTTTTTTACCTATTTCCTGAGAGGACCCCAATCCCTTCAAAGACATCACCAGTGAGGGCCCTTATTTTATCAACATAGAGCAAAATTTTCACCCCAGGGTAAGATCTAGTTGTGACACCATTAATTGATATTAAAGACATCCAAAACCATATCTAGAAGTATTCACTACTTAATCATCATCCAGTGAGAGACTAGCAATGGCAAATTCCATTATATATTATTTTGTTGATTAGGGTGAAAATAAAAATACCAAGACATTTCATCAACAGCAATTAGAGTTTTCACAGACTTGAAGTGTACCAGTGAAACCATTCCAATAGTACATGCCAAATATTTTCTTTGAAAATGCAAACTCAAGCTAAATCAGAGCCCTAGTAAGTAGAAGGTAACTGTGTAAGTGATTAGAATTGGTACCCGTCTTCCTGCTTGCCTGAATTTTCTAGGTGACTCAATTAGATATTATTAAATCTTCCCTGCATTTGTCTTTGCAACAATGCTTCATTATGGTTGTAAACACCTGTAATTAGCTCATTGAAATACACTGGCAAATGACAAAGTGAAGTATATTTTCTTATTTATTAATGACAAAACTTTTCCTATCCAGTCACAATGGATTATTTATAAATTATCAGGATATTACTTAGTAATTTGAAACGGTTTATCATTCTTGATTTCTTTTTAAAAATTGTTTATTCATTTTTACATTATTTTTCTTTTACTTTTCAGTTCTGATTTCTCTCTGTCCTACCTCTCCCCAACCTACAGTGAAGGCAAGAAATGAAATATCACTTATATATGTGAAATTGTGCAGAACATATAACCACATTAGCCAAGTTGCAGAAAAAAAAAAGACAAGAAAAAGAAAGTGAAAATAAATTTCAATCTGCATTCAGAGTTCATTAGTTCTTTCTGTGGAGGTTGATAATATTTTTTCATCATGGGTTCTTTGGAATTGTCTTGAGCCATGTTCTTGATAAGAGTGGTTAAGTTGGGGCAGCTAGGTGGTGCAGTGGATAGAGCACTCGCCCTGAAATCAGGAAGATCTGAGTTCAAATCTGGCCTCAGACCAAACACATGATGCTTTTTACCTGTGACCCTGGGCAAGTCACTTAACTCCAATTGCCTTAAAAAAAAAATTAAAAAAACAACAACAACAGAGTGGTTAAGTCTTTTACAGTTGATCATCCTTACAATATTGCTCTTACTCTGTACAATGTTCTCCTGGTTTTACTCACTTGACTCTATATCAATTCAAGTAAGTCTTCCCAGGTTTTTCTGAAACAATCCTGTTCATCATTTCTTATAGTACAATAGTATTCCATCCCAATCATATGCCACAACTTGTTCAGCCATACCCAATTGATGGGGATCTCCTCAATTTTTAATTCTTTGTCACCACAAAAAAAGAGCTTCTATAAATATTTTTGGACATAGCAGTCCTTTCCCTTTTTCTTTGATCTTTTGAGATACAAACCTAATAGTGGTGTTGCTGTGTCAAAGGGTATGTACAGTTGCATAGACCTTTGGGCATAGTTCAAAAATGTTCTCCAGAATGGTTCAATCATCTCAGAATTCCACCAACAGCACATTAGTGTTCCAATTTTTCCACATCCCCTCCAATATTTGTCATTTACCTTTATATATATGCCAATCTAGTCAGAATGAGATGGTGCCTCAGAGCTGTTTTACTTTTCATTTCTCTTATTCTAATAATCAGTAGTGATTTAGTTGCTCTTGGTTTCTTGTAATATGTTTTCCATCAAAGCCAATGATGTCATTGGTACTCTTTGAGTAGGAAGGATGAACAATGAGGCTCATTTGAGATAATGTGTGTAAGATGTTTTGCAAATGTTAAAGTACTATATTATAAATGGCAATAACAACCTTACCCAGTATTAGAATAATTATGTTGTTATCCATGTTAAAGTAATAGTTCCTTTTATATGCTATTTCTAAAAATATTGCTGCATAAATAAGATAAAAATGGGTTTTAACCAGGCAATCCTGTATCATAGAATTAATATAGGGAAAGATGTTTTTTTTCTTACATCTACTTAGTAAAAAGAGAAACTCAATAGTAGAGAAAATTTAAAAATTCAAACTAATAAAGATTTAAGAGAAAAGATTCAAGAGATGGACTCAGTTTTTCAAATTAAAGGGGGAAACTTCCCCAATAGATGTTAAAGGCTGAGATTTGCTTATAAGGTATTCTAATTTCCATGCTGTCTCCTTTATAATTACTTAATCTTTCAAGCAGGATAATTCCAGAGATGAGAGCTGAAAGTTTTCTCTGACATTAGTTTTCCCCTGAGGATATAGATACTTGCTGAATTTCAATTATTGCTTATAGCAGTTATGCAAACGTCAAAGACTTTCCCAAAGTTCCTAGATAGTTCATTTCTAGGAGTTCATTGTATGCTCAACTACTGTGAGATATATTCAATTCTATCTAATTGTCACTAGAGTCTTCCTCAGAGCCTCAGCATGATATAGAAAGAACTATGTGTTCCTGAAAGCTATTCCAATGAAATCACCTGACTGAGCTGAGCTGAAAAGACTTTATAATGGACTGAGCAAAATATTTTGCATAAGTCACCTAAAGACAATACAGCTCAGTGTGTTTAGTACCTGAATATTAATAAACTGAAGACTGGACACCAAATAAATCAACAATTTTTTTTTTGCTATATCAATATATTAAATAAAAAGGATTGTGGTTTATGTCATTGGCAGAATTACCTATATTAATGAATTAATAGACATTTTAAATTAGCAAAATTATAATGAAAATCATTTTGAGATTATAGATAATAAAAATGATCTGTGACCTTGATTAGAATGAATACTCCCTTTAGTGATGCTTATTGCACCCACTATACATCTTAATAGAGAATCTTCCTGTGTTACTGTGGCCAAAAATAATGCATTACCATATGGCAAAACTTCTGGTGATGAGGTTCTATGAGTTTAGTTAGTTAGTTAAAGAGCCCTCAAGTCACATAGAGCATTATCAGTAGGCCTATATTTGAAGGCTTGCTAGCATGGTATGATATGTAATGGCATATAATTTCTTTATAGGACTCAAGAAGTCAATGTCAACTTAAAGAATGATGAGATATCAAGGGAGTGCTTTAGAAGAGGGGCATGGAGGGAAGAAAGAAAGGAAAGAATGAAGGAAGGAAAGAAGAAAAGAAGAAAAGGAATGTAAAGAGAGAGTAAAAGGAAGTGAGAAAGAGAGAAAGGGGGAAAAGAGTGAGGAAAGAAAAGGGGGAAAGAGTTAGGAAAGAAAGGGGGAAAAGAGTAAGGAGGGGATGGAGAGAGGAAGGAGTAAAGGGAAGAGGAGTAAAGGAAAGCAAGAGGGAAGGGAAGGAAAGAGGGAAGGAGGCAGGGAAGGAGGGAGAGAAGGATGGAAGGAAGGAAGGGATTCTAGTTTAAGCTACATGTTCTACATAGCATCTAAATTGGTCAATCCCTCTTACCTAAAGATATGTTCTACACCCATTAGATTGTGAGATCCTTCAAGGCAGGAACCGTCTTTTGTCTCTTCAATAACATATGACACTTTTTGTTGTTTTTGTCATTGATTTGCCATATCCAACTCTTCCTGACCTTATTTGGGGTTTTCTTGCAAAAATCCTGTAGTGGATTACCATTTCCTTCTCCATCTCCTTTTCAGATGAGGAAACTGAGGCTAGCAAGATTAACTGACTTGCCCAGATCACACAAATGAGACTGAGTTTGAACTCAGGTCCTACTGAATCCAGGGCTTGCATTCTGTCAACTGCACTACCTAGCTGCCTCTATGCCTGTATTCTTGTTTATTTACTATGATTGTCTGACTCTAGCATCTCCAAGTCTTCATACAGACTTTGTCTAAAGTCTGAAATACTTTCCTTCCCACATTTTGCATTCCTACTCATCCTTAAAGCACAGTTCAAATACAAGCTTTTTCAGGAAGCATTCATTGACTTTCCAAATCCACCACTCACATTTAAATTGTCAATGAACTTTTTCCTCTCACCTTATGTTGCAGCCTCTTTCATAAACTTCTATACATTCATGCAACATTTCACAATACTACTATTTATTCAATTATTTGATAAGCAAACATTTTCTAAGTGACTGCTATGTGGCAAGTATTATGCTAGTTACTGAGGGATACAATTGCAGAAATAAAGTCATCTCTGCCCTCAAGCAGCTGTCATTCTATCAATGAAGACATATAGAAGTATATACTATATTTATATATAGATGAATAAAGAGAACAAGGGAGGGAGAGGAAGAGAATAGAAGTCAGAGCTAAGTTTAGATAAAGAGTGTGTGTGTGTGTGTGTGTGTGTGTGTGTGTGTGTGTAAAGAGGGAGAGGAGGAGAATAGATTTAAATATAGATAATTTGGGAAGGAGGCACTAGAGAGGTCTCATGTAAGATATATGAACTGAACTTGAAGGAAATTAGAGATTCTAAGATGATTATAGGTGAGGAAAGAATACATTTCAGACATAAGGAATAATGTATTGAAAAGAACAAATGTTGGGGATGGAATGGCATATTTGAGCAAAAGCAAATACACAAATTTGAATGAGCCATTGTTTGACGGAGATAGAAGATAGAGTATATTACAGTGTCCCAAAAGTATTACTATAGTTTTAAGCTTTGATGGTTTAAAAAAAAAAAGACTTTTGGGACTTTGTATAAATAAGTCTGGAAAGGTAGGTTGGGGTAAGATTGTAATGAGTTTTACATTTCAAACAAAGGATTTTGCATTTGACTCTAGAGCAGGATTTCTTAATCTTGATTCCATGAACATTCCTATTTTATTATTTTGATAACTTTTTTTTGAAAATAATTGATTTCTTTTTTAATTTTAATATTTTATTTTAAGCATTTAAAAACATTATTCTGAGAAGCATCCATAGGTTTCACCAGACTGCCAATGAGACTGATCACACTCACATACATACACACACACACAAATTTAAGAACCCCTGCCCTAAAAGTAATTGGATGCCACTGAAGTTGAATTAATATAGGTTGACATGAACAGAGTTGTTTTTAGAATAACATTTTGACAAGTATGTGGAGCTTGGAACAGAGAAGAGAAAGCCTTGATTCAGAGACCAACAAGGAAGCTATTATCATAATTATTGCAAGAGATAGTGAAGGGCTAAAGACTTGGAATAAGGTGTTGGCAACATCATAGAGAGAAAACGTCAGTCTTAAGGAATGTTGTAAAGTTAGAGAAGATAAGACGTGCCACTGACTGGGTTTGTGGAATGAGTAACACTGAAAAGCTCAGCGTAACTGACATTGTAAACATGGGTTACTTGAAGGATGTATTTATAGGTGGAGAAATGAGTGAGATTAAATGGTATTTTCTACTCCCAGATTAGTCATTGACTTTGCAGAACACCATGAGAATGCTTATATGGACTTCAGTATCTTGGACAAAATGGCAGTCACTCCCTGCAATATACAGATGTTGAAAGTGATTAACATGGATTTTGCCACAAGCTTTAAACACTCTGGTAAAGCAACCCCTATTCATATACCTAGAGCTTAAGGCTGTTGCTCACAAATGTGAAACACTTCACTTTAAATGCATTTGATTTTACACAGTGAGGCAGGTGGTTCAATTTCAAATGTCTTGCCTACAGTGCAATTATAGCAGTATGAGGAGATACTTCTTTTTCTAGTATTCCCTCAAAGAGGCTTTACCTTACTAGAAGAATCTGAGCATTTATGTGCTAAAACAGAAGTATGAGAGATGGCATTATATAATCCTTACTCTTTGTTAATTAGAATTAATTTAAGGAGGCAAGAGCTCCAAATTGAGCCAGCTGGTGGAACAGAAGATAAAGTGTGGAGCTGGAATCAGGAAGACTCATCTTCCCGAGTTCAAATGTATCCTCAGAGACTTACTAGCTGTGCAACTTTGGATAACTCATTTAACCTTGTTTGCCCCAGTTTTCTCATCTGTAAAATAAGCCAGAAAAGGAAATGACAAACCACTCCAGTATCATTGCCAAGAAAACCGCAAATAGTGTCACAAAGAGTCAGACCTTAATGAAAACGACCAAACAACAATAAAAGAGCTTCAAACTAGGCAATGTCTCACAATTTCTTATGTGATTAAAGAAAAACAAAACAAAACACTAACTCAAACTAATTTAACACATTTATTAATAACCCACTAAATGAAAGAAACTGCTAGGGAATACAGAGATAAAGACAAAAATCTGTAAGTTTCGGTCTTTAAGTATTTTACATTCTCTCCATATCTACTATTTTACATTTTTTGAAAAGGGGAATAAAAAATATTAAATGCATACTATGTATGCATACTAAATCCTACAAAATATCTCATTTGATCCTCATATCAACCCTGTGAAGTTATTGTTATTCCCATTTTACAGTTAAGGAAACTGAGGTAGTCAGTGATTAAGTTACTTGGCCAGGGTCACATAGCTAGGAAGTGTCTGAGGCTGGATTTGAAAGCAGGTCTTTATGACTCCATGCCCAGCATACTATCCCATGTGCTACCCACCTGTCAATTACTGATAATTATCTTTGCCTTCCAAATAGAATCAGAGAGTCTCAGAATTGAAAATAAGCCCAAAGATTATCCAAGCCAATGTTTAATGAAGTGTTTTCCCCTCAACACATTCATGCATTGGTCATTCAGGCTTGGCTAGAAGATTTCTAGTGAGGGGGAAAACAACATTCCCAAAGTTGCATATTTCATTTTTTCATGGCCCTGAGCATTAGGAAGTGTTGTTGTTTTGTTTTGTTTTGTTTTGTTTTTAAATCAAGTGTAAATTTAGCTCTTTGAAACTTTCACTTATTTATTCTTATTTCTGTCTTTGGGGTGAATCTAAATCCCTTTATTATTTTAATTAATAATAATAATGATCATCTGTTATATACATGTTATTGTTCTAGTCATGGAGGAATGTTTCATGAAGCAAATGATACTTGATTAGATCATGAGGGAAGAAATGAATTCAAAGAGGCCAAATAACTCTTGTATGGTCAGGCCCCTGGGAACAAACCATTTGAACTCAACATCTTGAGGAGACCTGGAACACATGGCAAACCTTTAAACTAAATAGATTTAACTCCTTTCCCACATGACAGCTTTTCAAAAACTTGAAGAAAACAACTATTTTCCCTTCCCTGATTTTTTTTTCCTCTGTCAGTTTAAATGTACCCAGTTTCTTCTACCTATGCTGACATGGCATGAATTACAGCAAACACTTAATAAATGCTTGTTGGATTTTTCTCTCAGGTGCTCATTTTGGTTTGATTTCTTTACTAGCAGAGTCCAATAAGACACAACTCTTTGAGAAGAAGAAGCATACATTGTTCTCTTCACTGCAGCTATTTTATGATCCTGTGAAAAGAGGCCCAATTTCATTGTTCCACCTTTTCTCTTTTACTTCAATTGAAAAGTTTCTAGACTCTGATTTTATAAATTTGAAAAATCAGGACAGTAAGCCTCTGGACATTCTCATGTCACAGAATCTGGGTTTTGAAACTTTTAGTTTTGTGGATATCCATTCCCCACGAAATAAGTAGTTGCCTTTGAAAATGTCTTTTGGGATGGAGCACATCAGTTGCTATGATTCATCCAGCAGCAGTGTTGCATTTGAATATGAATTCGTTGGGACAGATGCTATTTAGGAACTAACCTGAGTAAAAGCTCACTCTCCTTAGAGACAAGGGTGTAGTTAGGGGGGAGGTGCCCGCAAGTTGTTGAGGACAAATAATTGTACTTTTGTCCTTGTTCCATCTTTGAAATGAATATCCCTTTTCAAATCCTAATAAATAAAACCTCTTTAATGGCTTCTTTCAGGTCCCAGATAAATTCCATCTTCTACGAGAAGACATCCTGATCCTCCTTGATGATACTGTTTTTGTTTTTCAGTCATTTCAGTAATGTCCAACTTTTCATGAACCCATTTAAAGGGTTTTTGTTGCTGTTGTTGTTGTTGTTGGTTGGTTGGTTTTTGTTGTTGTTACTGTTTGTTTTTTGGCAAAGTATTAGAGTGGTTTGCCATTTTCTTCTCTAGCTCATTCTGCAGATGAGGAACCGAGGCAAACAAGGTTAAGTGACATGCACAGGGTCATGCAGCTAGTAAATATCTAAGGCCAGATTTGAACTATGGAGGATGAGTCTCCCTGACTCCAGGCTTATCACTCTATTCACTGCCCCATCCAGTGCCTTCCTTCTATTGCTTATCTCCAATTTATGTGAGTGTGTATGTGTGTCTGTATACTATTTGTACATAGTTATTTTCATATAGTTTCTCCCCACCCCTTGAATTGTAAGCACCTTAACAGATAAATAATTAAATGCTTGTCAAATGACTAAAGTTGAGACTTTTTATAATACTAATTGTCTTCATCTGGATACTTTCTAGTACATTTCTTCACGAAATAGAAGACATATAGCTAAGCATAATTCTCCAGTTGTGGTTTATAGCAACCCTATCATTTCACTACTTTTTAACATAATACTTTTCTCGATGTCAATATATTTATGTTGCTTTTCTTGCCTGCCATATTATATTTTTGATTCACATCAAGTTTGTATGTCCCAAAAACTCACAATTTTTTAAAAGAATTGTTTTCCAGTCATGCATTTCTCGTCCTTTTCCTTGTAAAATTCATATGTTTAACCCATGTAAGAATCTGTATCTATTCCTATTAAAAAGGTTTGTCCCATTCACTTTACACTAATGTTCTACCCTGTAAATATATATATATACACACACATATATATAAAACATACATACATATACACATATGCAAATACATATACATGTGCACACATGCACACACACACATACACAATACACACACACACACATATATCTACATATCCTGGTTATACTGTAACATTTAGGTATCATCTCACCTAACGTTGTGCTATCTTTATGTATTTTTAAAATTTTGTTTAATTTTTAATTTATGGAATGAATCAAGTATTTCCATAACATAGTGTAATAAAAAAGACAATTGCACATGAAACTGCAGATCTATTATGTACAACTTGCTATTCCTTTTAAATATGTAATAAAGTTATCATGTAAATTTCTTTTTTTCCCTTTTTTTCCCTCCCATTCCCTCTCCAACTTCACCCTAGAGATATACCTTTGGGCTACTTTTAAACTTGTAAAGCAATTCACTTATGTCTTCATTATTCACTTAAAAGAAAATGTTAGAAACACAGGATCAAGAAAAATCCTTATAACCTTTTTATTATAGAATCCCTTCACTTTTAGCTTTATTTCTTGCTATTCAATTAGTTTCTTTGTCACTCAATGCACAAAACTGCATTCTCTCCTAACCCACACCTCTCAATCACATTGACCAAAATAAGATGTCTTGTCATATCCTTTCACAGAGACTTGGGTAAAATATTTCTACAGCATGCATCAATCTAATAGTTTAGATATGTTGTCAAGAACAGAAGTAAAGAGAGTTATTAATGAATTGATTTTAATAAGGTCCTCCTGCCTCTTTGCAATGAACACATTATTTTCTATATGTTAACCCACCATTACATATGCTGTCATATTTAGCCAAGAATATTTGGGTAGTAGTTAAAGTCATGCTTAGAGACCATTTTTTTTTTTTTACAAATCTTTTCTGATATTTGCCATTCTCCCATTGTGTGGATAGTGGTTTCATTAGTGCAGAGAACTTTTCATGCCCCTTAGGCAATGAGGCTTAGTAAATAGAGTGCTATGCCTGGAGTCAAGAAGATCTGAACTCAACTGTGGCCTCATATACTTACTACCTATGTGGCCCTGGGCAAGTCACTTATCTCTGTCTGCCTCCAAACCTACCTCACAGAGCTGTTATGAGAAAAAAAAAATGGGATAATATTTGTAAAACATTTGGCACAGTGTAGGTACTCAAATTCTTGGCAATAAATAAATGCTTATTTTTTTCCTTCCAACGGGGAATTGCATTTCTTTAAAGATAGATATAAACAAAATTACTATTATACTGCACTGCTTTATCAGAATAGTGCCCTAAATATATTAAGTATTTAATAAGTATTACTTGATTGAAAAGTGATAAATATAGAAGAAAATCAGAATTTTCATGGGAAGCATATCCTTAAGCATTTTTTTTCATTATTTGTGCTTTTTGTTTAAATGTTTAATATGTCATTTTCCCCCAGGTACATGTAAAAATAATTTTTAACTTTTGTTTTTAAAACTGAATTCCAAATTCTCTCCTTTCTTAACTCCCCAAATCCCTTCATTATTAAAGCAAACAATTCAGTATAAGTGATACATGTATAGTCATGCAAAACATTTTCACATAAGTCATGTTGTAAAAGAAAACAGGCCAAAAAAAAAAAAAACCACAAAACCTCAAGAAAAATAAAGTACAAAAGTATTCTTCAATCTGTATTCAGACACCATCAGTTCTTTCTTTGCAGATGGATAGTATTTTTCATGAGTTCTTCAGAGTTATCTTGGATAATTGCATTGCTGAGAATAGCTAAGTCATTCACAGCTGATCATCTTGCAATATTGCTATTGCTTTGTACATAGTACCTTTCACTTTGCATCAGCTCATGAAAGTCTGTTTTTTTTTCTGAAAGCATCCTGCTCATCATTTCTTATACCACAAGTGTGTTACATCATAATCACATGTCACAATTTGTTCAGCCATTCCCCATTTGATTGGTATCACCTCAATTTCCAATTCATTGCTCCTAGAAAAGGAGATATATATATATATATATATATACATATACATACATACATACATACATATATATATGTGTATATGTATGTATGGGAAGGGAAAAGGACTATATATATATATATATAGTCCTTTTCCCTTTTTCCTTTCTCTTTGGGATACAGATCTAGTAGTGGTATTGCTAGATAAAAGGGTATGCATGGTAGAAACACCCCTTTGAGCATAGTTGCACATTGCTCTATGGAAAGGTTGAGTCAGTTTATAACTCTACTAACAGTGCCTTAATGTCCCATTTTTCCCACATCCCCTACAACATTTGCCACTTGCCTTTTCTGTCCCATTAGCCAATCTAAAAGGCATGAGATAATACCTCAGAATTGTTTTAATTTGTATTTCTTTAATCCATAGCAAGTAAAAGCATTTTTTTTTTAATATGGCTAGAGATAGCTTTAATTATTTCATCTGGAAACTGTTCATATCTTTTGATCATCTATCAGTTAGGTAATGACTCTGACTTTTATAAATTTTACTCAGTTCTGTATATGTGTGAGAAATGAGGCCTTTATCAGAGAAGCTTGCTTCAATTTTTTTTCCACAGTTACTATTACTAATTGCATTTCCCTTTATCCTATCTCCTCCTGTTTGTTCCATTCTCTTTCCTTTCACCTTATCCCGCTTCAAAAGTGTTTTGCTTCTGATGGCTCTCTCCTCCAATTTGCTCTTCCTTCTTTCACCCTCCTCTTCCCTTATTCCTGTAGGATAAGATAGAGTTCTACACCCAATAGAGTGTGCGTGTTATTCGCACTTTGAGCCAAATCTGATAAGAGTAAGGTTCACTCACTTCTACTCCATTGTAAAAGCTTTTTCTTGCCTCTTTTATGTAAGATAATTTACCACATTCTACCTGTCCCTTTCCTTTTCTCCTGGTACATTCCTCTTCACCCCTTAATTTTATTTTTTTATATCATACCTTCATATTTAACTCACTCCTGTGACGTCTGTCTATATATATATACTCTTTCTAACTACCCTAAAAATGAGAAAGTTCTTATGAGCTACAAGTTTCATCTTCCCATGTAGGAATATATACAGTTTAACCTTATTAAGTCTCTTCTGATTTCTCTGGCCTGTTTACCTTTTTATGCTTCTCTTGAGTCTTGTATTTGAACATCAATTTTTTCTATTAAACACTGTTCTTTTCATCAAAGATGCTTAAAATTCATCTATCTCATTGAATGTCCATTTTTCCTCTGAAGGATTCTACTTAGTTTTGCTGGGTAGGTGATTCTTGGATCCATCCTAGTTTCTTTGCCCTATCTTCCAAACCCTATGATCCTTTAATATGGAAGCTGCAAAATCTTGTGTTATCCTGACTGGCTTCAGCATACTTGAATTGCTTCTTTCTGCCTGCTTGCAATATTTTCTCCATGACTAGGAGTTCTGGAATTTGGCTATGATATGCCTGGGAGTTTTCATTTGAAGATCTCTTTCAGGAGGTGGTCAGTGGATTCTTTCAATTTCTATTTTACCTTCTGGTTCTAGAATATCAGACAGTTTTCCTTGGTAATTTCTTGAAAGTTGATATATAGGCCCTTTTCTTTTTGATCATGGATTTTGGGTTGTCCAATAATGTTAAAATTGTCTCTCCTGGATCTATTTTCCAAGTCCATTGTTTTTCCAATGAGGCATTTCACATTTTGTTCTATTTTTTTTATTCTTTTGGCCTTATTTTATTGTTTTTTGATTTTTCATGAAGTCTTTAGTTTCCATTTGTTCAATTCTAATTGTGAAGGAATTATTTTCCTCAGTGAACTTTTGTACCTCCTTTTCCATTTGGCAAATTCTACTTTTTAAGTAGTTTTTTTTTTCTTCAGTAAAATTTTGTGCCTATTTTTCCATTTAGCCAATTCTGCCTTTTAAGACATTCTTCTCTTTATTGGCTTTTTGTTTCTCTTTTACATTTGGCCTAGATTGTTTTTCAAGGTGTTATTTTGTTCAGTATTTTTGTGTCTTTCCTTTACCATGCTATTGACTTGTTTTTCATTATTTTCTTGCATCAGTCTCATTTCTCTTCCCAAATTTTCTTCTAAATATTTTACTCAATTTTCAAAATACTTTTGAAGTTCTTCCATGACCTGACACCAATTAATATTTTTCTTAGAGGCTTTGGATGTAGGAGATTTGACTTTGTTATCTTCTTCTAAGTTTCTGTTTTGATGACCTTCCTTGTCACCATAGTAACTTTTTATGGTCAGAATTTTTTTTTCCGTTGTTTGCTAAATTTCCCAGCCTAATACTTGAATTTTAACTCTTTGTTAAAGTAGTGCTCTGCTTCCAGGGTGGAGGGCACCCTGTCCCAAGCTTCAGGTGTTTTGTGCAGTTGTTTTCAGAGATTCTTCTAGGCACCTGTAAATTCTTAGTTCTTCCAAGGTGGTATGTCCTAATGAGAGGTGTGTTTACTACTCCCCTGGCTTGTACTTTTGTCTGTGAATGACAACAAGCACTCTTTTCTGCCATGAAACTGTGATGAGGGTGCCTCCTCCTCTGTAGCCACAAGCTCTGGTGTGCTAGTGCTTCTCCTTGTCCTGGGACTGCCACCCAGGACTTCAACCCAGATCTGAGTATGAACAAAGGAACTGGGTCCTGCCTCATTGCTAGCAAAGAGACCCCTGTAATCTCCTTCTGACTAGTTGTTTGATCCTCTCACCATCTGTTGACTGAGAGCTCTGAAAGTAGCGGCCACTGTTTCAGTGGCTCCCAAGGCCTGCTCCTGGTTTACTGGGGCTGGGTCTGTGCTGGCCCAATCTGTGCTAGACTCTGTTCAACTCCCATTTGTCTTTGGCTAGAAAATTACTTCATCTGGCCCTTTTTCAGTTCTGCTGTTCCAGGAATTATGGCATTATTTAAAAGTGTTTGGAGGGGTTTGGGGGAGAGCTCGGGTGAGTTGCTCCCTTTTCTCCTCCATCTTGGCTCTGCCTCTGCTCCCCTAAGCATTTTCAAGATTGCTATTAGGGTTATATTTCTTCCCCACACGCACACACACACATTAGAGTCCTTTGTTATCAGTTAGTTATCAAATGCTGAATTCCCTGGATCATAGGTTTGATGCCTATGTATGTTCTTCAGAATGACCATTTGTATGTTTTTCAGAATG
This sequence comes from Vombatus ursinus, assembly GCF_900497805.2. Taxonomy (NCBI): domain Eukaryota; kingdom Metazoa; phylum Chordata; class Mammalia; order Diprotodontia; family Vombatidae; genus Vombatus; species Vombatus ursinus. The sequence goes on from NW_020954548.1 coordinate 5,444,091, forward strand.
GTCATTTTCCACTCCTGAAATAACTAAAGAGAGACAAGGAATACCTGTTTGGGATTCAACAATTAACCAGAAACATTAGGGCTAGGGGATATGGAAAAAGGAGACACAGTAACCCAACGAAAAACATCTTAAGTTTGGAAGGTTAGCTAAAGACCTGGGAATTATTTATTCACTGAATAAAGGACAGATTCTTATCATCTCTGCTGAGAATATAAATGAAAACAAGTAGGTTTAAACTTCAGGAAGAGAAATTTGGGACAGCTCCAAGGAGATCTTACTCATGCTGGTAACCACATGGAACTGGGATTGACTTTCAAGAAGGAGGTATAAGGGAGGCCACAAGGGAGGTTTTTAAAATAGGAAAGTTACTCACATATCTAAGAAAATTTAAGTCATGCATGGATTAAATATAGTCCTGCCCAGAGGCAAAGAGGTAGACTAGCTGATCTCTTAAGGTCCCTTTCAGCTTTCCTTTGTACAATGAAAGAAATGTCATTATCTCCAGTGTCTGCATTATGATATTCCACAACCATACTGTGGCATAGAGCCATCAAGGCAGTTGGACATTGACATAGGATCACAGGTTTAGAGCAAAAAAAGAGCTCAAAAGTTTTCTAATCCAGTCCCTTACTGTTTATTTATTATCTATTTATTTTGAACTATTTTGAATTATTTTGAATGAAATTTTGAATGAAATATGAATTATTTTGAACTAGTCTTGTGATAGAACCGGTATAGGGAGCTCCTAATGAAAAACTCAAGCTCCCCGTACAAAACAGTCCTTACTTCCTCACTTCATAGCTAATGTTCATTTCTTGAGGCAGATAGGATAAATGAGTTGCCTAGAGGCATATAGCTAGTTTGTGAAAAAGCCAAGACTTGAACCCAAGTCTTATCTCTGAGATAAGACCTTTTTAGAGTAGAATATGTGGCTTTTTTTTTATTGTACATACTAGAAAAATGAGACTAGGAGACAAGTGTCTTACCCAAGGTCACCCATGTATTAAGAAATGCAGTCAGGATTCAAACCAAGGACATCTGACTACAAATCTAGCACTTTTACCACAGTACCATAATACATCTCACTCTTTCTGCCATCCTCTGATCTCCATTGATTTATTGCCAAGGGCTTAGTCTTTAATTTATGTAAACCTTACATCTCTTCCAGAGCCTAATAACCAACAGGTGATTTTTAAGTGTCTCTTGTAGGGAACTTGAAAGCCTGTGCAAATGCATCTTCCTAAAGAAAGGGAAAATAGTGTGGGGGGGGGCAGAACTCATGGTCAAAGAAAAACAAAAGTTTGACAATTACAGGAATGGAGAAAAGGAGGAATGAGTTAAAAATTATCTAAATATTTTCAAGTCAATAACCCCTAACAAAACCCATCATGCAGAAGAATCCAGGAGGCCCTATTCATTTCATTGAAAGCCCCATGTAAAGGTAGCTATCCTTTTTGAAATCTAGGAAATGAGCCAATCTCCTCTGGCAGGAGTGGAAAGGGGAATTTCTGCTCAATCTGTTTAGCTTGAAATCCTGCTGAATTACCAGAGGGATGAATGAAGTTGTCAATTTGAATATGAGCAAATTGTTTGGGGTAAGGGGGTAGAGAATCAGGTAAAAGTAGAAGAGGAGGAGTGAAGGGAGGAGAAGGAAGAATAAACCTTAGCAGTCTCAGAACAGAAATCTTGGATTGCTGCTATTAAATAGCAATCACAGCTACAGTTATAGAAAAAGAGTTTATAAACTGTTGGTGTGTATTGAAAGTCTACTGCTGTAGTGAATTAGCGATGCCTGGGTATTCAGAAAAAATGAACAAACATAAACAAGCAGCTCCCACATCCCTGTGCAATTACCAGCAGGTGGGTATACCAAAGACTGCCGCTGATACTACATGCCTTTATTCATGGCTGGTACGTTCTGGTTTTTAACTTGAAAACTAATTATTCTTCTTTATTCTCCCCCTGCCTTTTTTTGCAGAGGACAAAACCACTTGGATTCTTCCTCCCAGCTTCTTTCTTCCTCTGCCTTTCCTAACTCCTCTATTGTTACCACTTCCTTATGCCAGCCTATCCAGTGTCCTTGTCATCTTCCAGGCCATGAGGCACACATCTATGCTGTTTTCCAGTTGGCACCAGGGGCCAGTCTTGCTCTCTGACTGAAGGTGAGCTCACTTGTTCATGATTCAGGTACATCCGATTGGACAGAATTTGATCTTGTTGCATCAGACAACAAGATGAGATGTTGGTGCATTTAGGGTATAACCCATCCAGGACATGATGAACACAGAGGCTAAGCAGATGAGTGTGTAGGGAATATAAGGTTAAAAACATCAGTCCAGGACCTCAAGTAACTATGCTATGGAGAGAAATAACTTGCGCCGCAATAAGTAAATACTAGCTAATTTCAGGGTTGGGGAGGGTACTAGGCTTCATGTAATTGAACTTATTTTTGACTTTTCAAGTACTGTTTCTCAAATCAAGGAGAACAAGTCTTTTGACCTGAAATAACATTCAGAAAAGCAGCTGCCTGGGACTTACATCATTTTTAATAAAGAATCAAATTAGACACATATTTGGTGGTGGTATCTACATTAAAGTGCAAATAAGTGCATACTTAAACATTTCATGTTGCCCTTTTCTCTATTAGATATGTCTGTAACGCAACAACATTTTCTAAATATCTTTGTGATTGACCATCTGTTGCTGGAACTGGAGATGACTTCCTCGTCATTGTTGGCAATCTTTTTTTTTAAGTTTTTATTCCTAGCTTCTTAGATGATGCATAAGTTGTTAATTTTCTCTGTCTATTTAAGCTAGTTTTAATATAACAGAAAAAATGTGAGATTTTTTTTCTACTGCCCTGTTCTCAGAACTATTTTCTATTATACATGAAAAGTGCATACTGATTTTTTAGAAGTAAAATAGCACCTACCTTTCCTACAGTCCTGTGAGTATTAGGTCAATCCCTTCAGGATATAAAGAAAAGGTAACTGTGCTTAGATACATAGCCCATAATTATCCTAAGATAGCCCAATCACATCATGGGTGGGAAAAGCCATAATGTAAACAGAAAAAGAGTTACTCTTTTAAAAAGTTGGTTTCTAATCTCTCCTTTTTAATTAAATTACCTAAGAAGGGTTAGATTTGCTCTATCCACTTCCATAAAGGGAAAAGTCTAAAGCTGGAGCAATAATATTTCTTTTTCTTTCAAATGAAACTAAAAAGGAAGCTTTAATGTGTTTCCACAATGGGCAGAGTCCATGGTGGAAGAAGGAACTGTTGTAGAAAGACAAGCACACAAATGTATTTCTGGTACAGCAGTAAATTAGTAGAACCATTCTGGAAAGCAATTTGGAATTATACTAAGAAAATGGTAAAGATATCCAATACTTTGGCCCAAAGATTCCACTAATTTGCATAGAGTTCAAGGGAGTAATCAACAAAAACAAAGGCTCCATGTACACCAATTTTTTTTTTACCAGTCTTTTTTTTTTTAGTAGTAAAGAATGGGGAGCAAGATAAATGTCTATTATTTGTGGAATTGCTAACCAAATTTCGGTATATGAATGCAATTTTAGAAATAATGAACATAAAGAATAGAAAGAAGCATTGAAAGTCATATGTATTGATGCAAAGTGAAGTAGAAGCAGGAAGCCACTATCCATACAATGACAGCAACATTGTTGTGCAGTCATTTCAGTCATGTCTGACTCTTTGTGACTCCATTTGGGGTTCTCTTGACAAATATACTGGACAGTTCTGCCATTTCCTTCTCCAGCTCATTAATCTACCCATTAAGCCACCTTGCTTCCAGAGGAGACAACCCCACAAGCAATGAAAGTGAATGTCTGGACAGAATGAAGAACAATCATGGCCCCAAAGAAGAGATATGAGAAGACAATTCTGCCCTTTATTCTGCAAAGATGGGGGAGTCTACAGGTATGGAACAGAGCATATATTGTCAAATAATTTTTTTTGATGGATTGATTGGTTTTACTGTGTTTTTTTCCTCTTTTTCCTTGAATTGTATATATACATTATATATAATATATATGTATATGTATATGTATGTATGTATGTATGAGGTATGAATCTGTGAGACAAGGAGTATTCATGGGAAAATCTAGGTGACAAAAAAAGAAAATCTATCAAAAATATATTATATTTTAAAATAGTAAAATTATGAGACTGTTTAAGGAATTCTTCCAGTTACATATATTTATAACTAAGGAGCAAAACATTGATATTCACTCTATTCACTTTTCATGTGCATTCAGCTACTAAGTCTTGCCTGAACTACCTTCACAATGTCTCTTACATCTGCCATCTTGTCACCAGTCATATGACTAATACTCTAGCTCAGACTTTCATTGTCATTTTCATAGAAAACTGCAATAATTCCCAAATTGTTCTTTCTGTATCCATCCTCTTACCACTAGAATTCTTCTTTCTCTCAGTTGTTAAATTTCTATTTCTTAAGCCAAGTTCTGACCATTCACTCCCCAGTTCATGAATATTCTTTCCTATGGCCTCCAGGATAAAATACACATTTCTACTGTTATTCTACGTATTTCAAAAGCCAGCTCTAGGATATCTTGGAAGGGCAATTCCCCTTGATGCAATCCACAGGCTAAGAAAACTGTCCCATTTGCTACTCTATAAATATCATCTGTATCTCTTATCTCCATGTCTTTATTCATGCCTAAAATGATCTGGTTTTTAACTACTACATACTGAATCCCCTAGCTTCCTTCAAGGATCAGATCAAGTGGAACATCTTATAAGAATCTTCTCTTGAGTCTTTCACTTGTCAATGCTCCCCTGGACCCTTTAGCAACTACTTGTTATTTCTTGTTTCATTATAGTTTGCATTTACTTATATGTACATATATGGTTATGCCTCCAAATAAATATCTTGGGAACAGGGAATTTTTCAGTAGTTTTCTTTATATAACCATCACCTAGTAGTCATTTACTAAATAGAAATTGGTATGAAGTGAATTGAAATGATTTTTGGTTTGTGATGCTGTGTTTGAGATATCTAAGAGGAAACAAGGCAAAAAATTGTGTAGGAAATTTGTGATATTGGACCATGTAAGGAGAGTGTGAGGAGAGTGAGCTTTCTTTGCTTTTTCTTGCCAAGACTTCATAATCTTTGGCAAAGCCATATAGTGCCCTTCTACCCATATAAATCACCACAAATGGTCATTCGTTTTGACAAGTCTTGGGAAGCTCTTGATTATATCATAGATACACATTGAAAAGATAGCTGACTTCCCAATTATTTTTATGGGGTCAAGAAATGGCTGCATTGGAAGCCCTAAGAATGAACCATTGGTCAACGATCTTCTTTCTCTCACCTTTACTACAAGATCTTTAATGAGATATGAAGGACAAGTGTCTTTCTCTTCAGAGCATCCCATTTTTTTCCTTTTCAAAAAGTGTGTAAAGACAGTATTATGGCATTGAATATATGTGAAAAAAATATTTAGGAGTTTATTTTTTAAAGTGTGAATTAATGTGAACTACATCAGTCTTTTTGACCTGTAGTTTATGTACTTTTAAAAAAGATATAATTTGATAACTGTATTTTAACCTAATAGGTCTCCTTTGTAATTCTATGTATTTAATTATATACATTTAAAAATATTATTCTGAAAGGGAGTTCAGAGGTTTTACAAGACTGACAATGTGGCCTATAATACAAATTAAAGTTTATCTACCCCCAATCCTTATTAATTTGTGATAATATGATTTTTTACTTAGGATAAATTAGCAAACTACTTAATTGTTTTCACATTTCTATGATCAGAGAAACAGATGACCAGATATCAAGTTCTCTGTAAAATGAAGTCTTCTTACATTTAAAATGTTTCTAATCACTTAGCATCTATATTTATAGTCTCCTTGGGCTGATAAGTATTTGGACTTAATCATGCCAGCTGAAGGCATTTATTCTTTCATATGAAATAAATTTTGATATATATGTTTTATCTTATATATTTGGTTTTATATATATATGCATGTTTTAATTTATATGTACATTGTAACTTATATGACAATGGACACATAATGGTTATCATAGAGACTTAGTTTCATAATGTAGAATTTTAAAACTGGAAGCAATCTCAGAGAAGTTCTTATCCAACTAACTCTTTTTACAGATCAGGAAACTAAGGCTGAGAAGTTTACTGACTTGTTCAGTCTCTTTTGTTTATCATTGCTATATCCTTGGGGCCCAGAACAGGTCCTTGTACCTAAGAAACATTTAATAAGTGTTTGTAGAAGTGAAGTGTAGAGGAAAGAACATCAGACTTGGAGTCAGGAGACCCAGGTTCCATTTTAAATTCTGCTGTTGAAAGTATGTGACCTTAAACAAGTCAGTTAAACTCTTGGCTAACTTTGTTTTGTATTTCTTTCCCAGAGCAATGTTTTTTGGTGCACCTTTTTCCTCCTCTCTTTCAATATAGCTTAAACAAACAAAAAGCAACTTTTTGATGTTGTTATAATTCTTAGCTTGCTTCAATAGCTTTAGTTCATTCAGAGCTTTAGTAATCATGACAATACACTTACAGGAACATGGCATGATCTTACATTCATCCTCATTTGTTGTACTTGCTTCCATCTTCTGTATGTGTCTTTTGAAATCTCTGTTGGTGAGTTCTCTGTGGAGCCATGTCAGTCTCTTTATACAATTCCACAAAGGGCAAATGTGCTTTTCCCAAATATCGAACTTACACACAAGAAACAACCAAATCTGTCTTCAAAGTTAAGTTAAAAATATAACACCATGATAATGGAAAAGGGAGGAATGAAGAGGAAATGCCAGTCCTAGACCCCAAGTTATAGTATAAGATGATACCATCAAAATCATTTTGTACTGGTTAAAATATAGAAAAATAGATTAATGAAACAGACTAGATGACAAAGAGTCAGAAATAATTGAACTCAACTACTCAGTTTAATAAGTAAACTTGAAAAAAATAGAATACCTAGTAAAGAATTCTTTATCCGAAAAAAAAAATAGCTGGGAAAACTACAGAAAAACAAACCATAAAATTATGACCAAAATTAGGTACAGACTAACATCGTAAAAGCATATATTATAATAATAAATTAAAAACCAATATGTGACTTGATTTTATCATTAAAAAAGAGAAGCAGATCATATATTTAATAGACATATGTTAGTTTTAACATGTAATTGGGGAAAATATTAAATTAAAAACTAGTTATAATTAGGAAATGATATCAAATAAAAGATAGAGGCAATAACAAAAGATAATGAAAAATAAATTGCATGAAATTGAAAGGATTTTGCATGAATGGGATCAATTCCACTATGATAAGAAAGAAAGATATTGACTGGGAGAAAACGTATCCTATGTAACACTTGAAGGATGCTCAATCAAAAAGGCTGTCTGAACAGGGGCAGACTGCTCAGATCCTCCATACCAATTCCAGAAAAGAAAAAAAAAACTACCAAAAGAACTAAATATTGTAAAAGACTAATTAATGGTCAAAAAATCCAACAAGCAACTAAAATAAGTGACTACTTCAATACTTAGAACTGCGCAGAAAATTAACCAGAAGACCACACTTAATAGGACAAGGGGTCCTGACAGAAAAGTCAATGCCCCTTTAGGGAAATAGGCTGGCAGTCTGCAAATAAGTACAGAGGAAGGACCGTGACAGATGCAGTCCACCAGGCTATGTACCTAGTGGCAATGAGAACAGAGGTAACTAAAGAAAGTTCTGGATATGCAGGAACACAAAATTAGTACACTGGAAGCCAAAGGGAGTGGCAGGAACTGGTTGTTTAAGTCTAGGATAATATCAACACTCAGATTGGGACTCCCCAGACCTTAGGGCCATGAGGCCTATGTCACTCTGTCATGAGCCACCAAAGAAGGCCCTAAAGAATCACTGCTATGAACCCCAAAGTTCTAGGGGGCCCTAACCCTCATAGGTAGAAATAAGCCCAGGAATAATTACCACCCAGATCATTATGACCAGTCATCCTACCCAAAAGCACAACAGGAGTAGGGAGGCTGGTCCTAATGCAAAGTCCCAGCTCAGGAACTGATGTTAGAGAGCTGAGTAAATTCAAGACAAAACAAGACCATTCTAAAGAATTATAGTAAATTCAAAGGTACCCAGAAATTCAACTTCAGAAAGAGAAACTCTCAAAATACTATAATCATAGACTTTAGAGGATTTTTTCATCAATAATGACTGGAAGAATACCTAAAAGAAATTAAGGAAGATTGAAAAAAAGATAAAAGCTTCTGAGGAAAGAATTGAAGGATAAATAGATTAGAATCCATGTAACAGATTCCCTGACAATTAGGAAAGACCAAGGAGAAATAAATAACTGCATGAAACAGTAAGATATATTCAAACAAAATGAAAAAAGAAATAAATAGATAGATAACTAGATGGATGGATGGATGGATAGATAGAAGTAGCTTTAAGGTGTCTGTTATAAATAAATAAATGTTTGGAAAATAACGTAAGGAGAGATCATTTGAGAATCATCTGATTCTCTGGAAAATTCCATTTAAAAAAGAAAAGAAAAGCCTGGATACTCGATTTCAAGGAATCATGAATGAAAACTATGTATCTCTATTAGAACCACAAAGCAAAATGACAATAGAAAGAATCTACTGATCATCTCCTGTTACTTCCAAACAGAAAAGACCCAGGGGCAGCTAGGTAGCACAGTGGATAGAGCACTGGTCCTGGAGTTAGGAGGACCTGAGTTCAAATACGGTCTCAGACACATGATACTCACTAGCTATGTGACCCTGCGCAAGTCATTTAACCCCGATTGCCTCAAAAACACACACACACACACACACACACACACACACACACAAATAGAAAAGACCCTCGAATGGTATATCTAAAACCAAAGCTTCCTAGTCTAATAATAATAACAATAATAATGATCCCTACAGGCAGCCATAGTGAAATAGTTTAAGTACCTTGGAAACAGTCAGGATCGCACAAGACCTGGCAACTTCACTAAATGAAAACAGATTTTGTGATGCAATTTTTCAAAAGGCAAAAGATACAGGCTTACAACCAAGAATAGAATATCCTGAGTGGCTAAGAATAATGCTACTGGGGAAACATGCATACACACACACACATACACACACGAACACAGATAGACACATGACTACATATGCAAACTTTTAATAAGATCAAGACATTCCTGATAAAACAACCCAAACTGAGTAGGAACTTTGAAATAATTAACAAGAACTAACATTGGTATACCACTTACTATTGCTAGGCACTGTGGAAAGTGCAAATTACCTTGCAATTATCTCATTTTATCCTCACAACAAATGAGGTGGAGATAGGTGCTATTTGCTCATGGTTCTCCAGCTAGTAAGTGTCTGAGGCTGAATTTGAACTCAGTTCTGAGCAAATGGGTAGTAGAGTATATAGTGTGTTCTTCCTGAGGTCAGGAAGAAATGAGTTCAAATTCAACCTCAGACACTTACTATTACATTTGTGTGAACCTGGACAAATCACTTAGCATTTGTCTGCCTTAGTTTCCTGTTCCGTAAAATTGGTATAAAAATAACACCTACCCTCTAGGGTTGTGGTGAAGACTAAAAGAGATAATGATACTGATGTGCTTAGCACAATGTCTATCACATAATAAGTGCGATATTTATTATTATTATTAGTAGTAGTAGTAGTAGTAGTAATAGTAGTAGTTGTCTTTTTGACTGCATGAATAGTACTTTATTCACTGTATCCCCTAGCTTCTCTATTGCAGGTACAAGAGTCAATAGAAACCTAGAAAAACAATTAGAAAAGACTGCAAGATATTGAAATACTAACATTGTAATAGAGGAAGATGAAATGATTGTCTCTTCAGAACCTTAATATTGATGTATTTCAAGAGAGGCAATGAGGGATAACAAGGACCTGGTAGTAGGTTGGTTCTGTTCCCGGAGGTTTAGTAAGGTGAAGAAAAAGGAAGATAAAAAGTATATACTAATGGAGAAAGGTGATCCCACTCATAACACCTCTCCTTGCAGTTCCCCTTCTAATAAGTGTGTCCTGGAGCCAGAGATATAAACAATATTTGTACCTGGAACCAATGGAGCAAAATGCACACAGGGCATAGAGCACTAAAACACACTGTCAAGTGAACCCCTATAGCCAGAAATCCTGGAATAGCACAAAGTCACTGCTGAGAGTGCTGTCATATGTGATGGAGCAGGACAGGTTGCTTTAATGGCCTGTGGACTTGAGGTATAACCACAGGGTTAGAAGGAAAGAAGGCACTCTGCTGTAGCTTCCTATTTTAATTTATTATTCTTGCTAACTAGATGGTAGGCATGACTTTTACACAGCAGAGATTCTAAGTATGCATTTTCATTTTTCAAGCCCTTGGACAAAGGCCTAATGGCTTCATATTAGTTATATCAGTTCGTGGAGCCCTTGAAACCACAGCTGAATGAAAGAATGATCACTGTGAATTTGTAGTAGTCATTTCATTGCACAACTCCTTTAAGGTCTACATATTGCCCTGCATGTGCTACAAACAAAGCTGATTAAAGTAGTCTAATCTTTATGTGATAAATTTGAAATTTAAGGGAGTACGATGTCTAAAAATTTTGAAAGACATAATTTTGGGGTAATTAGTTATTTTATTAATGAAACTAGCATTTTAATAAAAGAGGTGAGTGACACTGTTGAATGCCAAAGACACTTCATGACAGTGGGCTCATAGTTTATATGCCCTTGGAAAAGTGAATGTTCCAGACAGTGGCAATCAATTCTGGTTGGTTAACAATTAATGAGAGAATGAATATTTCAATTAGAAGTGGGATCATTCTAATGAGGAGCTGAGAGAGTGACTTCATGTCATTCTTGGACAAAGAGACTATCTCTACACCCACCACCCCCAGCTTTGGGTAACCTAATCAAATAATTTATCCCCACTCAAACCTGAGGAGACCTCAATGAGCTTCCCACCTTAGATTAAATTCTTTGTAAGGTTGGGTGGGGTCTGACCAAAATTGAGGAGAGTTAATTCAATCTCATTATCAGTAATGCCCTTTAAGAGACTGAACTTTGAAATGAGGGTTATAGAACAAAGGAGGAACTCTGAATCTCCCCAAATCATTGGTTATTAATAATCATTTCTCTCAGGGAGTGAATCTACCTTTATGTATTTTGTCACAAAACACTTAGGTCTCCATATAATTTTGATTAAATCTATTTTAGGTGCCTCAAACTATAGATATGGGAGAAGGAGTAGACCATAAATGAAATATACAGATGATTGCAAGGATAAATCACCTCAATTTCCTCATTCCTTGCTTTTTTTTTGAACCTTTTCTGAAAAAAGGTTTTGAAGCAGACAAATGAAGATTGATAACTAAGTAAGCCACATTCTTCACCTGAGCTCTTCAAATTAAATAACACACACACACACACACAAATCTTTGTATAAATTCACTAACCCAAGGAAATTCACTCATGATGTTTCAGATAGTAACAATTAGAATTACATCCATGAACAAACTGCCCCTTTGACTTACACAAGTATAAGGAAAATTAAAAAGGACTTCTGTATTTTTATTTACATTTATATATCAGGGCATATAATACTATGTTATACTCTTGCTGTATAGCAATAACTCAACTAACAGATGGCAAATATTACCTAGTAGTCTGTGATGGCATTTTATGCAGAGGTGTACGAAAATAGAACCCTCATTTCTTGTTTATTTATTTTTGCCGTTTATATCTTTCATTTTTAGTGAGCAGCTAGGAGACACAGTAAATAGAGTACCAGGCCTGGGATCATGAAGATATCTTCCTGAGTTCAAATCTGGCCTTAGATACTTACTAGCTATATAACCCTGGGCAAGTTACTTAACCCTCTTTGTCTCAGTTTTCTCATCTGTAAAATGAGCTGGAGAAGGAATAGCAAACTACTGCAATGCCTTTGCCAGGAAGACAAAAACAACAACAACAACAAAAAAAACAAATGGAGTCACAAAGAATCAGACAGGATTGAAAAATTGAACAACAAAAATTTTTATTTACTTAGCATTATGCCCACTGACTAGGTAAGACTAGCTGCCTCATTTTAGAAAGAGGTATTTTTTTTTCACCTTAAACTTTTTTTTTTCCTCACTGTTGTTAGAGGCTAAAAATATTGTGTCCTTTAAAATGAATAAAGAAGAGCGGAGTAAGCACTTCTCCCTAAGAATACATTCTCTCATCTCCTTCATCCTCCACTTGTCTTAATGGCCAGGTGTGAAAAGATTTTTTTTTTCCTTCACCATCAGACAGATGAGATACTGCCTGTGTGATTCTGGCATTAATCATGTTTTTTCCCCTTAGTGGCTTCTTCAAGCAGCCTCATGGAGTCCACATCATGCATTGCTAGAAAGGTGACAGATACAGGATGCTAACTGACTAAGGAAGCTAGCATATGATTTTATACAACTCTTGGAGTTTTATAATTCTATCAGAACTATGGAATCACACAAGTTTGCTTCTGTCAAGGGTAACTTTCTAGTCCTGCAGCTCCTTTAAACAATAGTAAAAACATGAAAATTTGTTGTTGATGTATTCGCCAACAATCCATAATGTTTTGTCTTAGTTAATCACTCAGGATTCAGATAATTCAGTCGCTTTTAATTTGGTGTTTTTCAAAGCCTTGTTATGTACAAAATCCTCGCCTAGGACCAGGGGATACAGGATTCAGAGTAAAAAAGAACGAAACAATTCCTAAGTTCAAGGAGCTTGTCCATGCTATGCAGGAACATATACCCATTTGAACATGGTCCAATGCATAGAAAGCAATTTGAAAAGGAAGAACATGCTAATTGAGGGGATTAGGAAAGGACTTGTATAGGAAGTGGCTTGTGGGTTGTGCTTTGAGAGGAGCTAGGGATTTGATAAGTTAGAAGTGAGGATGGAGTGCATTCTCAAGAGGGGGCAGCATCTGTACAAGGTCACAGAAGCAGGGCATGTTCAAGGATTAGCTGGTGGGTCCGTTTGATAGGAAGGAAGAGCGATTGAAGATGGGTAGCAAGACTGGAGGATTATATTAGATTAAAGAGAGGTTTATATTTTATACCAGGAGCAATGAGTAGCGATTAAAAATATTTTTGTTTTGAATGAGAGGAATGCTGATTTCATCAAGTCTGTTTCAGTAACTTTGATTTGGCTGCTACATGGAGGATGAATTAGAGATGCCAGAGACTGGAGGCAGAGAACTAATTAAGAGGCTAGTTTAATAGTGCAGGAGAGGGATGAGAAGGCCTGATTTAGGAATAAGGCTGTATGAGTAGAAATGGACAGATAGAAAAGCTTTTGTGGAAATGGTATCAATAAGGATTGGCAACACAATTCTACAAAGGAACAATCACAGATGAAGAGAGTCTGTTGAACCCCATAGCAGATTTCTCGTGTTCTGCTTTCAAGAGGTGCTCATTGGTGCATGCTCTCCCCAAACAGTACATGATCCAGATGACTTCTATTGCCAGATGTTTTTGTTAAGGCAGCTGGCCAACTCCTTTTCTCTAGGCTTGTTTTCTTTTCCAATCTGGCAGAGATGATGAGAATCCTATGGAATAATAAGGGAGCAAACAACCACAAAATCTAGTAGTTGGGTAGAATAAAGGTTGAAAAATGGTAAGACTTGGCTGTCCAACTAAATTTGAGAGTAGATAATGTCCTAAACTATCTCAATAAATTCTCTAGCCTCACAACCCTCGAGAGGTAGCATAATCCCACACAATCTGGAGAATTTCTCCAGATTGTTCATTTGAATATAAGTGCTTACATTTATATAATGCTTCAAAGTTTATAGAACACTTTCTGGGAAACAACTCTGCAAGGTAAGTACTGCATATATTATTATCTGCTTTCAACAGAGGACTAAAGGAGATGAAGAGATATGAAATGACTTGCTCATTATCACACAGCTGAAATGGCAGAAATGAAAATTGAAATCATTTTTCCTAAGTTGATGTTTGTCACCCATTCTAATACAAGGAACTACTCTCCAACTTCACACTTGCACTGTCAGGAAAGACAAGAGGGTAGCTGCTACTTGTCCTCACAGAGTTCTAGGGGTATTCTTGAGGGGTTGAGGGTGACTTTCCAATTCAATAATTCATAATCCTTTATAGGGATGATTTCTGCCTCTCCCCATGATTATCAGTTTAAATCAATTTGTTAGCTGGATGTAATCAGCTTTTAGAAATGGGTATTTATTACAGTGCTATAGTTTAGACAATATATTGACCCAAAATTGGGGTACACTGTCCCACAACTACATAAGGATTCCAGTGGAAAGCAGCTGCAGTTTAGAACATTTGTGGCAAAAGGGAAATGCTCAGGTCCTGGACGCTGAAAGTCTTTTCTTCCCTTTCTATGGTACTCATAACATTCTCTTTAGATAAGGTACAGCTTCTCTGCTAGTCTCCTTGTAAAGTCTCATAGTCATCTTCCTCCAGTTTGTCTACTTTGCCTCTGCCTCCCAAAGGAAACACTATCATCAACTATTCCTAGGATGTTTCTATGCTGTTGATGGAACAATTCCATCCCCACACAACCTTTTGAAACCCATAAAATCTTCGGGGAAAACTTCCTTTGAGGAAACTGAGGTTGAGACTGGGGGTGATCTCCTCTTCTAACTTCACCCTAGTGACTCCTTTTTAGAGGCTTGACTGGAAGATATCTCTCATCTGCTGCCAGACAACCAAATTCATAGGTTCTGATGGTTTACTATTCCCTTACCCAACCTACCTCTAAATAATCATAAAATGTGACCAAGTCAGTTCAACTCATCTGAATATGTTTCTTGTGTAACATCAATATAGGTTACCCAATGGCCTTCAAGGACTTTTAAATTGACCTAGGGTTTTTCATACCTAGTCTAAAGCATTTTTTTCCCCTTTATTGATTCAATTAGAGGTGCTTTCACCTGGTCAGAGTATCAGGGTATTGAATCTTATTAAGCTTTTTTTTTTTAAGTTTTGGAGGGTGGCTTGGTGATTTATTAACTCAATCAATACTCATCCTTAAAATAGAATGCTGCCTAGTAGTCTCTACCCCTCCCTTACTGTCAGAAACTCTGACCATTCACTCATACGTTTCCCACACAATACAACTACAGAGCTATCTCCATATTTGTTACTCAGGAATAGCTCAGCTCTGATAGGGAATAAATAAGAGTCTCATGGCTGAAACAGACTACCTCAGTTATAATTTCTATGAATTATGTATTTATTACACACCTTCTGTGAGCAAAGCCCAGACTAGATATTGGTTAATTGTCTTTCCATCAAAGTTTGGTCAGGCTGTTTTTGTGAAGGAATCTACTAAATACCTCGAGAACTATATTTCTTCCCAGCTCAGGAAGAGAAAAAAATAACAAGAGATTAGAATTGGAGAATAAAGTTTTCTGCTAAATAGTTTTAAAAGAATCAGCTCAGATTCTTAAAATCTAGCCAAATGCTCAGTATTACAATCTAGCCATAGACTTAGATTTTTAAAATCTGGCCCACTTGCATTAGCGATACAAATGCTAAGATTCCTTAAGAGTCTGCCTAATATGATGATGTTCTAATAAACCTTGTCTTTGGCTGAAAGAAGGCTTGGTTCAAATTTTTTTGGGCAGGACCCACGTGTTGTGATTTTGGGGTCCCAGTACTCCTAAACCTCAACATTTTGGTGGCCCACATGGGGAAAACTGCCTAACCCCAAGTTCTTCTCCAGTCAAGATTGGAAGGTATGTAAGCCCCTCCCCCCCTCCCCCCACCACACACACACTTCTTTCTTGCCCTGCAGTTGGGGTCACTCTCCAAGAACCCAGGAAGGCTTGGAGGTGCTTTTCAGGCAGACAGTTACAAGTCTGTCTCACACAAACTTGGCCTGACACTCTCAGGCTCTCAGTCCATTGGTTTGGTTACAGGTCACGGACCTGTAACCTTCTGCAGTGTAGAGGACAAGGACCGACACCCTATCTGGAAGCATATGCCCAATTCTGTCATTTCTCTGGGTGCTAGGTAATTGGGAAAACTGCAGTTGCTTTTTGGTTCCCTGAGGCTTACTTACTCCCTTCCCTCTAATGCCCCTTCACTGAAGTTACAGGGAAAAGTTAGAACAGCTAAAAACATCTTAGCCAATTCTGGAAGTTTTGTCAATCTTAAGGGAGTTTTGAAACACCTCTGTACAACCTGGTCACTCCCTTCCCTTGAGTCAAGAGGGTATCTATTAATCCCTCTCATAGGAAAAAAGAGTTTCACCCTTTCCCCCTCCCCTTTGATTTCACCCTTCCCCACCTGGGGAAAGGAAGGAGGGGGGAGGGGCAGCAGCTACAGCATGGCCCCCACTGGAAATGGGCTTGGGCCCTAGGGCAACCTTTACCTGGAAGCATCACCTACGTTCAGCACATCCTGCTCAAGGTAAAGAAGCTAGTCTCCCACTTTGGGTGAGCAAGCTCTTTTAAAGTTGTAGTTTTGACTGTTAATGTTAAGATGTTGATTCTCTGTATAAAGTAATTTGGAAACGCATTTAACAAAACTGAAGTCATTTGACTGGTAATGGGTTTGTTCCAAGTTTCAAATTGGTGAACTTTTTGTATCAGTTATATCAAGTTATATCAAGTTATATCAAACAGAGCTAAGGATGTTTTATCTTGTCATATCTGGGACCTGCAGTGGTAATTTGGTTACCACTAAAATAATTTGGCTATTGTTGATTATTGTTTTAATGTATAAACTTGTCATAAAGCTTTTTGGGGTTTTGTCTTGCTGAGATTCCGAGTATATAGAAATAATCTCTAACAATTGGCTTTTTATGACAGGACAAATTTAAATTTGATATGCAAATCCTGGAAAAGTTTTTCCTAAACTGTAATTAGTGAAACTTGCTGTTTGAGGTAAAAGCTCATGGGATTTTATTTTGAGTTGTCTGATGGATCATAATAATCAATTGATAATCAATAATCCACCATCTGAGAGAAAAATACCATAAGCTACTCAGAGAAAATGCGATACTGGTGGGAAGTCAGCATTTGCAAAAGCTGAGAGGACAGTTTTAGCCTCAGTCTAAGATGGGATCCTCCTGGCTCAGTTTCCCCATTGTGTTTCTTCGAAAAAGCTGTAATCAACTGTCCTTTCATTGTGACTACACCCAATCTCCCCTCCATTGTCTTACCTCCCTATGGCCCTGACCATTTCCCACCCTTAATCCTAGCTAGGCTTCATTCTCCCTTGGCCATGAGGTCCAGGTCCCAGGAGTTCTGTGCACCGCAGTTTACTGGCCATTCCTAGGTCCCTCCCACAGTCTTTCTGTATATAAGGTCCACCTTGTCTCCATTAAGATGCTTAGATTCTTAAAATCTAGCCACTACTGAGATTCCTAAAATTTAGCCACTGCTCAGATTCTTATAATCTAGCCAATAGTTTACTAACACTCAGATTCTTAAAATCTAGCCAATAGTTTAATAATATTCAGACTCCTTAAGAGTCTGCCCAATATGACGGATGTTCTAATAAATCTTGTCTTTGGCTGAAAGAAGGCTTGGATCTAATTCTTTCGGGCAGAACCTGTGTACTGTGATATTGGGGTCCTAGGACCCTTGAACCCCTAAACTGCATTATTCCCAAGTCTGGCTATGTATGGTTGGAAAACTGAATTATCTAAATCCAAACAGAGCTAAGGATGTTTTATCTTGTCATATCTGGGACCTGCAGTCTTTTTCTGTCAGATTTGTGTCTTTCAGAATACAGGTCATTCACCTACAGTTGGTAGCAAACAGTGGGTACCAGCCGTTGTCCCCCCATCATTCCCTGGATGCAGCCTGTGCTGGGTTTGAGTCAACCTCCTCTTTGGGACCCCCTCGAGGCAGAGTCAGTTCTATGCCCCTTGCCAGCAGGAAGCAATTTCAGAAGCCAAGACCTTAGCCCCTCACCCCAAAAGAATTTGGGTTCCATTTGTTTGAGAGGGGAATGATGGGGTTGGGATCTGGACCCCAGAAATGAAAAACCCTGGACTTTCCCACAGGGTCAAATCTCTGACTTTTGCTAGAGGCTATAATCCCATTAACTGGCTTTTCATTGTAGCTAAACTCCAATCTTCCAATTCTTAATTAACCTAGCCTAGCACTGCATTGTCTTACCTCCCTATGGCCCCAGGCCACTTCCCACCCTTAATCCTAGCTATGCTCCATTCTCCTTTGGCCACAGGTTCAGGTCTCTGGTATTCTATTACCTTATAGCCCAACAGACTACTTGGCCACTCCTAGATCTCTTCCACATTCTTTCTATATGTAAGGTCTATCTTGTCTCCATTAAGGTGCTCAGATTCCCAAAATATAGCCCATTTGCATTAGCAATACAAATGCTTAGATTCCTTAAGAGTCTGCCCAAAATGACAATATTCTAATAAACCTTGTCTTTGGCTGGAGAAAAAAAAAAAGAATCTCTTTCCCCAGAAGAATACTACATCCAGAGACTTTGGGAGGCAGGTGGAGTGGAAGTAGCACTCAGTACTAGTGGTGGTAGGGAGTTCCTCCTCCGACCCAATTAACTCCAGGACTGCAGAGTCAGAGTTAAAAGCACAAACCTATTTGCCTCAGTTTCCTCATCTGTGAAATGATCTGAAGAAGGAAATGGCAAACTGGTCCAGTATCTTTGCCAACCCAAATGCGGTCACAAAGAGACATAACTGAAAACAGCTAAACAATAACAACAAACTCTGTTCATACCATAGGAGCTGGTTGTTCACACACATCCCTAGGTGCCACATAGGAGAGTCACCTTTCTGGGCCAGGGCTGGGCTCTCAAACCCTCAGCCATTTTAAAAATTTTTGCTCTAACAGGAGTTATTCAAGCCACATCCAGGCACAGTATTGCTATGAACCTGGGTATTTCAAATCTGTCTTCAATAGACCGTGAGTCTAATCCTTTTGTAACACATAGAGGTAGAGATAGAATATAAAATTTCTATAAAATCCTCTTGATTTCTGGAAATCTAACCTTTGATTGCTAACACAAGACACTAAAGCTGGGGCTTGCTTACCTGTTTACCTCTTCTCTAGTTTCTTCCTGATTCCTGGTAACTATATTCCTATTGTTAGTAAGTAGAGTAGAGTAGAACCCTAAGAAGAGAGAAGTGAAAGTGGAGCACAGGAACACTCAGAGAAGCCTGCCTGTAATCTTCCATTGTTCCACTCTTATTGGAAACAGCCACCATGAGGTTAATAGCCTCTTCACTTCCACATGGAATTATTGAAGCCAGGATGCTTATAGGGACTAAGGATATTATGTGTGTTGCAAAGATTTTATGCCACTTTAGAATTAGGAAGGAAGGAGCCACATGAGGTTCATGGGTATGTCTAGAAAACAGAAGCAACACAAGGGAACATCAGGAATGTCATTTGTATTTGTGCATTTAAGGTATATCTCCTATTTGCCATTAGGTGAACGCATTTAACGGGTTGTGGTTTCAGTGTTTCTGAGGTGAGTGTGTTTCTAGGCAATAGCTATCAGCTGACCAGGAACCAGAAAATCTTTGCCCCAAAAGACAGATTGTTAGAGAAAAAAACATAACTCAGTCCTAGAGTCATTAGATATTTCATTCCTGAGAACATTTCCCAAAGTTACCACCTTAAAAATGTGCCTGTATGATATTACCTAATCTTAGTACAAATAACTTGTTCTCCTGGCCCAAGGATCTACCTGGTAAATGTACTCAGTAACCTCCCTGTGGCCTGAAATGGGAATTGCTGGTATGTGGTAAGAATAAATGCCATAACAAAAATTAAATTGAGTTGCTCTGAAGGACTTTACAGAATTTCAATCCATTGTCAGTAATCCTTGAGGATATTTGCATACTTGCCCAATGGCCTAGGGTAGACTATGTTTTTTCCATGGTGAGGTGAAGATCAATTTGGGGCAGGTGCCAAGTTTCATTACAGTATATTGTGAAATCATATTATAGATGACCTATTCTCAAAAGCTCTATGCACTGAAGTATAATTAAATTTGACATCATAACTATTTACCTGATGAGGGGGTAAAGGTACTCTGATCATCTTGATTATGAATTCTTAAAAATAATGACACTGATTGATTAGCCTTTCCTTTTTTGCCTCTGGCTTGCGGATATGCTATTGGCTTCTTTTCCAGACAGCTTCTCGAAGGTTTGCAAAAACTTTATCAAGCACATTTTTGGAAGATGTACAAATGTGATAAGAAATGAAATAAGGTATTAAAGAGAGAGTTATAAGTTTCAAAAATTACATTTTTCTCAAAATTAAGATAAACAGAATATTTTATGTAACCTGATGAACTTAATTTTATCCACCCTTAGCTATGATGAGTTAGAATATGTAAATTAGGCCTTGGATATAAACTTTCTGTAATCTTTCATGCTAACATTGACAATCTTGACCTGCAATCATTATACTATATGCATTGCCCTGTTTTTCCAATAATAAAGATGAATTATAGAATAAGTACAAGAGCAGCAATAACAACTGTACTGGAACCATAGCACCATCACAGAAAAACTGTTGCCTATAATTACCCAGAGACATCATTGACACCTTAATATTTAAGCATCCCATTTTTAGAGAGATATCTCTCAGGAGACTGAGAGATATCTTAATCTCAGACTTCTCACCCACTTACACATAACCTCTATACAACATGAAAAGTTCAAAATATGAATTATTCACATAAGAAATCTTAACCATGTGATAATAGCATAAAATGTATATTATCTCCACTGTCCTTACTACTGGAGTTATCTCAAAGATGCTTTTGTTAGATGAGACTCTAGAGGATGAGCTGATATGTTAATTAAGTACATTTATTCAGTTGCAAAAAAAAAATCATTTTTCACCACTTATGCAATTTGCTGCCAAATATTAAACATAAGAGAACAGTAGACATAGAGTAACTTGCTCTAGGATTATTTCCATCTGGTCTCCATCAAATATAATGAGAAGAATGAGAATAATAATATTAATCCTACTAATAATAATATTGATATAACACTTTGAATTCATAAACTATATTATATGCACTAACCTGGGATCAAAGTGACATTGTGATCACAGTGAGATCGGTGACACAGGAATTATTCCTATTTTACAAATGAAGAAAGTCAGTTGTAGAGAGGTTAAATGACTTGCACAGAGTCAAAGGTGGGTAAATGGAAGTGGAAGAATTTGAAATGGTCATTCTTGCTCTAATCTCATACTCAGTTATTTAGAAACTCAAATTTTAAAGACTATCCAGTTCAAAATCCTTGTTTTTAGGCACAAATAAACTGAGGACTGGAGATATTCAGTAAGTTGTCTGAGCTCACCCAGGCAATAGAGTTAGGATTTGTACTCAGGCCTTCTGCTTATGAATCCAGGGCTTTTTTAATCTCTTTTCTATATCTCACACTCCTTTTGATCCTTCCCTCATTCTGTCCTCTTTACTTCAGTTCTATAATAAAGAAATGGCCCTTTCCCTTGCCAAGGCCAACCTCTCCAGTACCCTTATCCTATCCGCTTGTCTTCTTTAGAACATTTTCATTACATCATACCTCTGTCTTCTTTGGATATAATTTTGCCCTGTCTGCTGAATCCTTCCCTATTTCCTTCAAACATTTATGAGTCTCCCCAATCCTTTAAAAGCCTTCCGTAGAAGTTATTATAACCAAAAGCTATCATCATATCTTTCTTCTCCTTCTCAGCCAAACTCCTACAACGTGTTGAAGATACATGTAGTCTTCACGTACCCTCTTCTCACTTTCTTCTCTTTAACAATCTAACTTCAAGCTCATGCCTCAACTGAAATCACTCAGTACAAAATTATTAATGTTTTTTAAAGATATGATGCGAATATGATGTATTTTTCTCAAATTTCATACATCTTGACCTTGATGAATCAATTGATACTGTTGATGATCCTGTCTTCCAGCATGAGCATTCCTCTGCGAGTTTGGGGGAATTGTACCCTCTTAGTTCTGTTGCTACCTGTTTGACCACTTCCTCAGTCTCAATTGTTGGATCTTCATGCATATACCTCCTCCACAATGTGAGTATACCCAAGTCTCTTCTGAATCACTCCCTTTGGCTCTGTCTCTATCCACCTGAATCCTTCCTCTTTATTTTTTCTCCCTTTATTAACTAGTATGGGTTTAATTGCCATCACTATTCTGATAATTTGATAACTCTCAGATCTATAAATCTAGCCCTAGTTCTGAACTTCAGTTATCTATTGTACATTTCAAATCCCATAGATGTCTCAAACTGAACATGTCCAAAAAATATATTTAATGCACATCTCTTCTAAATATCCCTCTGTAATGTGGCTATCTTGATGTAGCTCACAGGGAGGCAAGAATAGACATATGTAGCATCTACTCTGTGCACGTACCCCCAAGGAAAACTTTGATTCCTACAAGCCGGGGAAGCAGGAGGTTGGGGGCAGAGTTTGGACACTGTTCTGTCCTCAAAGGGAGGAAGGAAGTACTAGGCTAAATTTATATCTATCTACTTCCTTAAATAGTATTGGTATAGGAGAAATAACTTTAAGTTTTAAACTCCAGCTCTTGATCACTATTTCTTAATGGGAAAATGGGAGGTGCAAGCTTTATATACACAGTTTGACTCCCTTCCCATAAATACCTTTTCCACCATTAATACAAATAGAAAGTAGCAAAGAACCCAAAGAATCCAGCTTCTGGGATAAGAACTCATAATTTGACAAAAACTGTTGGAAAAGCTGGAAAATAATATGGCATAAACTAGATATAGACCAACATCTCATACTGAAAATGGGCACATGATTTAGACATAAAGGGTGATACCATAAGAAAATGAGGAGAGCAGGGAATAGTTTATCTTTCAAATCTATGGGGAAAGGAAGAATCTATGACCAAACAAAAGATAGAGAGCATTACAAAATATTAAATGGATAACTTTTATTATATTAAACTGAATAGTTTCTGCACAAACAAAACTAATGCCACCAAGATCAGAAGAAAAGCAGAAAGTTGGGAAACAATTTTTACAGTAAGTATCTCTGATGAAGGCCTCATTTCTCAAATATATAAAGAAGTGAGTCAAATTTATAAAATTCAAGTTATTCCCCATTTGACAAATGGTCAAAGAATATGAACAGGCAGTTTTCAGAGGAAAAGAATAAAGTTATCTATAGTCATACAAAATGTTCTAAACCACTATTAATTAGAGAAATGCAAATTAAAGCAACTCTGAGGTGCCACCTCACACATATCAAATTAACTTACTTGATAGAAAAGGAAAATGATAAACGTTGAAGAAGATGTGGGAAAATTGGGACACTAATGCATTGTGGGTAGAGTTATGAACTGATCCAAGCATTCTGGAGAGCAATTTGGAACTATGCCCAAAGGGCAATCAAACTATGCAAACCCTTTGATCTGGCAATACCACTACTAGGTCTGTACCCCAAAGAGGTCATAAAAAAGGAAGAAGGACATACATGTACAAAAATATTTTTAGCAGTTCTTTTTGTGGTGGCCAATAATTGGAAATTGAGAGGATGCCCATCAATTGGGAATGGCTGAACAAGTTGTGGTATATGAGTGTAATGGAATACTACTGTGCTATAAGAAATGACGAGCAGGCAGATTTCAGAAAACCTGGAAAGACTAACATGAACTAATGCTGAGTGAAGTGAGCAGTACCAGGAGAACATTGGACACAGTAACAGTAACACTGTATGATGATCAATTATGATTGACTTAGCTCTTCTCAGCAATGCAATGATCCAAGACAATTCCAAAATACGCATGATAAAAAATGCTTCTACATCCGGAGAAAGAACTATGGCATCTGAATGCAGCTTGGAAGCAAACTATTTTCCTTTTTTCTATGCTTCTGTTTCTTTTCTCTTTTTCATCTTCTTTTACAACATAATTAAATGTGGAAATATGTATATCAAATTGCTTGCCCTCTTGGGGAGGTGAGGGAAAAATTGGAACCCAAAATCTGTCAAAAAATGAATGTCAAAAATTGTCTTTAAATGAAGTTGGAAAAATAAAGTATTGTTAAATTAAAAAAAAAGATTTTCAAAAAAGAAAGTAGCAAAGAAACTCATTTATCCAAGATACCAGTGAAAAGGAAATCAGATAAAGTATATATGAGAATATATAATAAATAAAACAGAGTGAATGAACTCTCCCATTGGGAATGAAATAGCTCCACCAAGAGAGAGAATATCAGATCTCACTCCTGGGGAAAATGTTCTAAAGTCTCTAGTATAGCAAGCTGAGAATAAGGGCATGATCAAAGTTCTGCATGTCAGCTTCTTCTAAGATTCTTTACTATGGCCCTGAAGTAAGACTGGAATTCTACATATTTCTCTTTTGATGCTGGAAGCTAAAATTTTAAAGGACTGAAGAGACTGATCTCTCTTCTCACCAACTCCACCCTGCCACTCACACAGGCTGAGGTGTCTACCAATGAGAAAAGAGTCTCATACCAATGGGCCTTGGGGCTTGGGTTCCATCTATTAAAGTCACCACTACCCTTCAAGTCACCAAAGTCTACATTCTTGTCTTTATCTAATCCTCACTCTCACTTCACATACCTGTCAGTTGTCATGTCTGATTTTACTGCTATAAACAGTGGGGTTCTCCCTACCATCATTATGGGAACTGATCATATTTTAAGGCAGCCTAAGATCACACTGCCTTTTTTTTTCTTTTTTTGCAAGCCATGTCATATTATTGCCTTATATGGAGCTTGCAGTCTAGTAAGTCCCTCACAGTTGTTTTCTAATGAACAAGTGTCTAGCTCTGTCTTCTCCACCCTGTATTAGTACAGTCGATTTTTAAACCTAACCCTATTCAATTTCCTTTTCACAAAATTTACCAATGTTCCAGACCACAGAGATCCATTACAGAATGCCTAAAAGTCCTCTGTAGCTTTAAAGTGTTACATGAATGTCAGCTATTATTGTGACAAAAGTCCTGTTCCTATCATTATTGTGAAGCTGCTGCATATAATTAAAACACACATGCACTTCTCCAGCAGTAAATGGCTATGAACAATTAGGGAGGTGTTGTTTACTGAGGAGAAAAAATGAGAAAATTAGGAGGGTTATTTGGGCGTCACAATGAAGGGAAGGGAGTAGTACATAAAAGCAGAATTCACAAACCAGAAGGGGTTCCTCAGGGTATTTTTTAAGCTCAGCACAATATGAAACCTTGGCAAGTAGCCCAGATCTCTAGTCTGTTAGTTGCTTGAGTATGTGCTGTTACCTCCAAACTGAGGAAACCTGAGGGATTGCAAGAAGCGTTTTGAACTTATTTTGTTTCTCATACCCTCTGACTCAAATATCTGCCATGACAGAGAGGAGCATCTGCTTTGACCATGTACTTTCTGAGATCACAAAAGATGTGTCTTGTGCAGGGACACAGTTTGGAAAATGGTGCTTTATGTATTATCCATCGAAAAATCCCTTCAGAACAAGCACCCAGAAGAACTCTCTTTAGTCTAAAAATTACACTGGCTTTGGGAAGAAGAGTAAGAATCTTCACTGAGATATTTCAAATCCAGTTGGAATGACTTTAGCTCCCAAGCATGAACTATTTCCAAGTGTTTGCATCTGTGTACAGATGTTTCTTTTTTTAATTTTTTTTTAAATTTTTAGTTTTCAACATTTACTTCCACAAGATTTTGAATTCCAAATTTTCACCCCATCTCACCCCTCACCCCACCACAAGATGGTGTGCATTCTGAATACCCCTTCCCCTAATCTGCTTTCCCCACTATCTCTTCCCCCCTTCCCCTTCTATTTTCCTGCAGGGCAGGATAGATTTCTATACCCCATTTCCTGTATTTCTTATTTCCCAGTTGAATGTGAAAACATTTTTTTTAAACGTGTTTTTTTAAACTTTGGGTTCCAAATTTCTCCCTTCCTCCCTCCCCATCCACCCTCATTGAAAAGGCAAGCAACTCAATATAGGCTATACTTGTGCAGTTATGCAAAACACTTCCATAGTAGACATTCTGTGAAAAACTAACTCTATTTCCCTTAATCCTATCCTGTCCCCCCCATTTGTTCTATTCTTTCTTTTGACCCTGTCCCTCCTCAGAAGTATTTGCTTCTGATTACCCCTTTTCCCAATCTGTCCTCCTCTCTATCATCCCCTTACTCTCTTGTCCCCTTCCCCTCCTATTTTCCTATAGGGTAAGACAGATTTCCATACCCAACTGAGTGTGTATGTTATACCCTCCTTAAGTCAAATCCTATGAGAACAAGATTCACTCATTTCCTCTCACCTTCCCCCGGTTCCCCTCCACTGAAAGAGCCTTTTCTTTTCCATTTTTTTTTTGTGAGATAATTTACCCCGTTCTACTTTTCCTTTTCTCCTTCTCCTCGTATGATCCTCTCTCACCCCTTAATTTTATTCTCTAAATATGACCCCTTCATCTTCAACTCACCCTGTGCCCTCTATTTATCTATCTATCTATCTATCTATGTATCTATCTATCTATCCATCTATCCATCTATCTATATCTATCTATCTATCTATCTATCTATCTATCTATCTATCTATCTATATATACATACATACATACATACATATACACATATAATTTTTTCCCTCCAACTACCCTAATACTGACAAAGGTCTCATGAGTTACAAATATCATCTTTCCATGCAGGAATGTAAGTAGTTCAACCTTAATAAGTCTCTTATGATTTCTCTTTCCTGTTTATCTCTTCATGTTCCACTTGAGTCTTGTATTGGAAAGTCAAATTTTCTATTCAGCTCTGGTCTTTTCATCAAGAATGCTTGAAAGTTCTCTATTTCACTGAATGACCATTTTTTCCCCTGAAGAATTATACTCAGTTTTGCTGGGTAGGTGATTCTTGGTTATAATTCTATCTCCTTTGCCCTCCGGAATATTATATTCCATGCCTTGTGGTCCCTTAATGTAGAAGCAGCTAAATCTTGTGTTATCCTGATTGTATTTCCACAATACTTGAATTGTTTCTTTCTGGCTGCTTGTAATATTTTCTCCTTGACCTGGGAACTCTGGAATTTAGCTATAATATTCCTAGGAGTTTTTCTTTGGAGATCTCTTTCAGGAGGATATTGGTGGATTCTTTCAATTCCTATTTTGCCCTGTGGTTCTAAAATATCAGGGCAGTTTTCCTTGATAATTTCTTGAAAGATGATGTCTAGGCTTTTTTTTTTTGATCATGGCTTTCAGATAATCCAATAATTTTTAAATTCTCTCTCCTAGATCTATTTTCCAGGTCAGTTGTTTTTCCAATGAGATATTTCACATTGTTTTCTAATTTTTCATCCTTTTGGATTTGTTTTATAGTGTCTTGATTTCTCATAAAGTCACTAGCTTCCAATTACTCTATTCTAATTTTTAAAGAAGTATTTTATTCAGTAATCTTTTGGACTTCCTTTTCCATTTGTCCAATTTTGTTCTTTAGGGAATTCTTTTCTTCATTGGCTTTTTGGACCTCTTTTGCCATTTGGGTTAGGCTATTTTTTAAGGTGTTATTTTCTTCAGTATTTTTTTGGGTCTCCTTTAGCAAGCTGTTAACTTGCTTTTCATGATTTTCTTGCATCGCTCTCATTTCTCTTCCCAGTTTTTACTCTACTTCTCTTACTTGCTTCTCAAAATCCCTTTTGAGCTCTTCCAAGGCCTGGGACTGATTCATATTTTTCTTAGAAATTTTGGATGTAGGAGCTTTGACTTTGTTTTCTTCTTCTGGTTGTATGTTTTGATCTTCTTTGTCACCAAAATAAGATAATATAGTCTGACTCTTTTTGTGCTGCTTGCTCTTGATCCCCACCAATTACTTGAGTTTTAAACTCTTTTCTAAGGTAAAAGTCTGCTTCCAATGTAGAGAATGTACTGTCCCAAGCTTTGGGGTTTTGTACAGCTGTTTTGAGCGATATTTCTAGGGACCTGAATAGTGTCAGTTCTTTGAAGGTGTTATGATAAGGGGCGAAGTGTTTCCTCTCCACCACCACAATAAGCTCCACCAGGCCAGCACTCCTCCTCACCCCAGGACGGCCCCTCAGAACTGTGACCCAGATCCAAGCACAGGTAAAGCAAGAGATTCCTGCCTCAGCCCTGGCAAAGAGATCCTTGCAATCCCCCTCAGTCTGTGGGCCTGAAGCTCAGAAGCCAGCCGCTGCCCTCGGGGTGAAAAAGGAGTAAAGGCTCTTCGGATACATGTCTACAGAAATGGGAAAGACCAATTAATTTTTATCAGGGCATGTATACTCCATGTCTATGAACATTCACAGTTTCCTAAACATTGTGAAGATAATGCTTTTGACTCAGCATCAATAGGAAATATGCTTTGAGTCTTGCAGTCCCACAAACCACCTCCAGATGGTGGGGATGAAATTGAAGGTATCAATTCTCATGTCTTACTATATTCAAACATTGTAAATTGTTACATTGCTAGTTATCTGGCTAGATGTCTTTGGACATAGAACAAAAATGAAATTAAAAGGCCACAGTCTTGCAAATGATCGTTGCTCTGGAAAGGGACTTGGAGACATAAAATTACTCCCTCCCCTTCCAATAAGTTTAGAGAAGTTTAATTAGTGGACAATTTGACAGAAGCCTGGTTCTATCTCAATTAAAAGAAACAGACTATACATATGAGAGACAGACACAGAGAGACAGAGACAGAGAGAAAAACAGAGAGACAAGGAGATAGAGACAGAGAGACAAAAAAGAAAAAGAAATAAGGAGAGTGACAAAGACATGATGGACAAAAACAGATATACAGTGTCACAGAGACAGAGATAAGAAGAGAAAATGATACAGAGAAAGAATCAAAACCATCATTCTGCTTTCCAGAGTAAAGAGGTAAATGAGATATCAGAAGTCTTAGCCATTTTTATTCTCTTCCCTATATAGATGACCTCTAGAATTCTTTATAACTCTGTCTACAATTCTGTAAACCCAGTTTAGTGAGGTCCTTCTTGTTAGAGACAACTTCCTGAGATGAGGAAGGAAAAAAAAAGACATCTTCTGAATTCCAAGTTCTATGCAGATATTAGAGTTACTAATGGTGCTTCTCCCTTTTCATGGACATAACTTTTGAATCATAGATTCCAACACTGTTAACAATAAAAGACCAACTCCCTAACATAAAATGATCTACTGATATTTCCCAAGAATAATGGTTCCATTTCTATTTTTTTGTGGGGGGGGAGGAGAAGTAATTTCAGCATGGCAATATTTGTGAAAATACAACAAAATACAATGATTTTGATGCACGTATCCAGAGAAAAAGTCAGCTCTTTGCTTCATAACTCTATGTCTACAATGGAACTTAAAGCCATATTGCAAAATACTAGCTCCTATCACACACACACACACACACACACACACACATACATTCACTGTATCCTAGAGTTTGGAACATGAAAAGGATGCTCTCAAATCAACTTTTGTTTTGTTTTGTTGTTTTAATGGGGCAATGGGGTTAAGTGACTTGCCCAGGGCCATACAACTAGTGAGTGTTATATGTCTGAGGTCGCATTTGAACTCAGGTGCTCCTGACTCCAAGTCTGGAGCTCTATCCACTGTGCCACCTAGCTGCCCCTCAAATCAACTTTTGAAGAGAAAAATAATTGTTAGAAATAAATGGAAAGAGATTTCTCAGACCTCATGACTTCAACACAAAAGAAAAGAAGACCTTCAATGTAGAAGATACAACTCCATTGTAACCAGATACCATAGTTCCAGTGAAACCCCTGGAGATCACCCTTTGTTGAGGAATAGTGTCCTTAGTACATTTATAACACTGTACAATTTAAGAACTGCCATTCAGAACATCCTTCAAGTCAGCTTTTGCCAGACTCCATGCTGCCTCATTTTGAATGGTACTGAGCTATTACATGGAGAATGCCAATGCATGACCGTGTTTCAATGACCTAAATGCAACTAATACTTTCTCCATTAAGAGGTTTCATGGGAGGGGGAGAGGATGGAGTTGAGATAGCAGAGAAAAGGCAGCAACTCACCTGAGCTCTCCCTAAAACCTCTACAAACACCTTTAAATAATGCCATAAAAAATTCCTAGAGCAGCAGAACCCACAAAAGGACAAAGTGAAATAATTGTCCAGCCAAAGACAACTTAGAAGTTCAGCAGGAAAGCTCTGTCACACCTGGGTGATTATAAACCTGTTTAATTTTATCCCTGCAAGGCCATATCTAAAGAATCAAGTTTGTTATTGAGTAACATGGTTTAGAAAGGACAGGAATGGCACAGAAAGCCTGTAGAGAAGGTTGCCTTTGAAGACATAAAACATCAAGATCACAGCATATGCGAAGTTATTGAAAGAATGACTTAAGACAAGGCAAGATTTATGCTTGATAATTATTTTTAAGCAAGATTTCTGTGTATCTTCAAGTATTTTAATGGCTCTTTTGTGGAAAAGGAATTTGACTTTTTCCACTTGGAATTAGAAATGAGAGCTCTGAACAAAAGGGAGAGCTTGTAAAGAGACAGAAGTGGAATGTGTTTCCATGGTAGGTAATTGAATCACCATCAGTAGAGATCTTCAAAGATTGGCAATCCACTTCTTGAGGATATTATAGAATAGATATTTGTTCAGAGGCATGTTCAAATCCATGGCCTCCAAATGTCCTTCCACATCTGCTTTTGTTCCTTTACAATCAGAGACCCTTGAAACTTCTCTGCTTTTCTTCACTTCCTCCCTCCCTCCTTCCTTCCTTCCTTCCTTCCTTCCTTCCTTCCTTCCTTTCTTTATTCCCTCCCATAAAGTTCTGGCACAGGCAAAGTAAGAATCCATGAATTCCCAGCCAATAAAAAATTCAGAATTTTGCGAGGCCACTAAAACTCCTTTTAGGAATACAACACTAAAGTAATGGCTGAAGCCCAGGTGTATGCTGAGGCCCAGGTATATGTGGTTGTCAAATATTCAGTGTGATCATTTACACTTTAGGAATAAGTTATCATGATGAATTAAGGCTTGATATATTCTTTAGTTTGTTGTCTAGACTTATTAAAGTGTGAACTATGCAGGTTAAACCAAAATGTCCATGTACATGCATTCTTTCCTCACCCTCCCTTCGTCTATTGTTGCACATTTATCAGTCCTTTCCTGTGTTACTCTACATAAACATTGCTTGAGCTCAGCAGGAGTACAGTGGAAGTTTCAGGGAATGGAGACATGGTGATTGCAGGTTAATAGTAACGATAACACTAGGTATTTCTCTTGTGATTTAAGCTTTAAACAGTGCTTAATATACATCAACTTAGCAGAGAGCTTAACCTCCATTTTCTCATTTGAGCCTCAGCCCACCACTACTGAGGTCCCAAGTGACAATGGTTTCCGTGGGTTTTGGTCAGTTGAGGGATATGGCAACAAAAGTGATCAATGAAGGCTATACTTTGAAATAGAATTATTTAAGTTGGGTATGCAAACTAAAAGAACCCCATTGATCATCAAGGCTATCTCCCAGATGCTAAGTCTTGGAAATAGATGTATCATTGAGTCACTTGGCCAGAGATAGTCCCAAGTTGCAAGATGATACATCCTTACCCATACTACATTTTTCCTCCTTTTGATCAGTGGGAACTTAAATTATAGCCATATGTTATGTCTTCATGGCAAGCAGAAGTTCTGAAAATACTGGTCCTAAAAAAGGATATGTATACTGAAGATGAAATCTATATATTAGATTTAAAATTTAGTTTTTGAGAAGTAATCATACTATTTTACAGTTGGAAGGAACTCTCTAGTTCAACTCATAAATGAACAGAAATAGTTTCAGTCCTCATCAAGTGGTTGTCTAGCCTAGCCTCTATTTGAAGACAAATAACAAAAGGAATCTGATTTCCTCTGAGGCCACCCATCCCATAAATGTCACGGTTTCTTTACCTGGGGTCCATATGCTTAAAAAAATAAATAACTATATTTCTAAATAATTGCTTTCCTTTCTATTCCTATTTTTTTTAATTTTATGCCTTTACAAACACTATTCTAAGAAAAGGCTCATAGGCATCATTAGATTGACCAAAGGGTCCATGCCTCCAAAAGAATATGATTCTCCATATTACATGAAGTCTAAATCTGCTCCTCTGAAACCTCTATTCATTATTTCTAGTTGTGCCTTCTGGGTCCAAGTGGAACAAGTTCAATGCCTCTGTTATGTTACAACCCTGAAAAAACTTGAAGTCACCTCTCAGGTCTTCCCTTGAGTCTTCTCCAGGCTATGCATTTCCATTCCTTTCAACTTGATCCTAACAGTATTTCTCATACAAAATGTTTTATAAAAATAGTAACACTATCATAACCCTATGGCCTTTGATGATCACAGATAATTTTCATTGTTGTTTCACATGTATGTTTTTTAAAAAAAATTTTTACCTAATGTAAATGTTATTTTTCATGTTTGTACTCTATTTTACATAAAGAATGATAATTAAATCATTAACATGAATACTAATGTGGGGAATTTGAGTCTTATAATTATCTTCAGTCAGCATTTAAGTTATTCTTTATAACATTTGAAATTCTAGATATAAACATTACCATGATGTAATTTCATTTCCTGGATATATATATACATATATATGTATGTGTGTATATATATATATATATATATATATACACACACACACACACACACATACATATATATATGTATATATATGTATACACACACATACACACACATAAATATATATCCATAGACATATATGTGGGTATATATGTATGTGTGCATATATATATACACACACATATATGTGTGTGTATATATATAATGTGTATATATATATATATGTATATATATACATATATATACCCATAGTATGAACTGTACTTTCCATAGATTTCTTCCTATTATATTTGATATCTTGGGATTAAACAGTATTTGAAATTATTTCTGTAGATTTTGCTTTTATCAGTAACTGTATACCATATCACCAAAGATTCAATATGTTCTTTGTAGGAAAAAAAAAAGGAAAAAAAATGATGCCATCTACAAAATGTTTGTTGTTCTTGTTGCTGAAATGCTTTGTCAGAACACACAGTTATTTGAAAGTATGATTTAAGTCATGTAATGAAAGTTCCTATTTATTTACTACTTTAAAGTTTGCAAGGCACTTTTCAAACACTATATCATTTTCCTCAAAGTAACACTGTGAGGGAAGTACTATAGTTATCCTCATTTTATAAATATCAAAAGTAAAGTTAAAAGAGTTTAAGTGGCCTGCTCAGGGTCACCTTTCAGCAGTAAGTGTCTGAAAGTAAAGCCAGGACTTTTTGATTCCAGGTCCAGGATTATTCTATCCATACTTTCTCAGTCTCTGTCTGATTCTTTCTCTCTTTCTCTCTCTCTGCCTATATTTCTTCGTCTCTGACTATATCTCTGGTTCTCTTTGTTTCTCTCTGTTTCTCTCTGTTTCTCTCTCTTTGTCTCTGTCACTCTGTTTTTCTGATTTTCTCTTTTTTTCTCTCTCTGTCTCATCAATTTTGATAATCTATGTTTTCTCCCATATATTATTAAGAGGGCAATTAATTTGATATATATTTGATTGCATCATTTCACTAAGAAAAGCATAATTTATTTTTTAATATGATGTGACATCTCTTACTAAAGTGCTATTCTAATGCCTTATCATGGCAAGAAAGGGCTCTGGGATCTTCAATGCCATGTCATTGGAGCCCAGCACATGGCAGTTCTTTCCAAGCTTTGTAAACGCAACAATGGGCAGGTCTCTATCATTTGAGGACTAGCCTGACTGAGCTGGAAAAAGCTTGTCCACAAAGCCATGGCAAACAGCTGATGACTTTCTTTGGCCATAGAAACTGTCAAATCCTTCTGCTAAATAGTCAATAAATATTTATTAAGTGCCTGCTATCTGTCATACAAAAAGAGACAAAAGATACTCCTTGCCCTCAAAAAGCCCTGTTTAATGGGATAGCAAAGTTGCAATCTTCTTTAGTGGAGGCAGTGCTCATGGAAGAGGTACCGCAGATCCTTGATGTATTACAGATGAGATATTCATCCCATTCCATGGTATAATCATCCATATCTGTATCATCTTCTGTGGTAGAACTAAATTCTTGTTTCTAGAACTTTGAATTTAGATGGGAACTTGAGAGCACTTAATGCGTGCCACTGACATGGAGTGGTCTACATCTAAAATTTCTAAAATTTTAGAGCTCAAAGAAACCATAGAAATTACCTAGTCAAATCCTCTCAACCCCATCATTTTACTGATGAGGAAATTAAGGCCCATAGAAGTTAAGCAAATCCCAGCCAGTTTAAGGAAAATTAGGCCCAGCAAATATGTATGATCAGATTTTGAGTTGGGAGGGTTCAGGGATATTACCTACTATGCCTTCTTATTTTACAGATGGGGGAATTAAGTTTCAGAGAAATGGATTGCCTTTACCTAAGTCACATAGCTAGTAAGTGGTAAAGCTAGGGTCTTAATCAAGGTCCTTTGACATTTAATTTGGTGTCCCAAAAGAGATAACTAGCATAGGTTTGCACAGAGAATAAAGGCAAAGCTGGGTCTTTAACCCATATTAGAGGAAATATGGAACCCTGGGCTTTTTCTCCCATGGTCACCATCTAATTCACTGAAGTCACTGAAACCTATGCAGGGAAGGAATATAGAAGGTTTAAGGACCCATTGTACTTAAAATATATTACTTCAGAGAAGCGGTAGGAACTGCCAAAAGATGTTCAGGGCTACAAAATAGCTATTTTAGAAGTAAAAATAAATGATTTACCAGTTTAAAAAGCAACAAATAAGGGGAAAGACAAATTTGTATTTGACTTTTTGACTAAAAAAAATAAAATACATTGCTAAACATGCATTTTATCATTTGGATTTTTTTTTGGAGCTGCACATGTATTTTTAGTGATAAATTTAAAAATTCAGATGGAATTTTTCTAGTATCTACCATTATGGAGTGACAGATGGATTGTGATATCAAGTATGTAATATAAAGGAAAAATAAAATATTGTTTGGTTAAAGAGGCAACGAAGTACAGAGTATAATGAGGAACTGCTTTTTGGCTGGGATTTGAATCATGTCTGAAGTCCCAGACTGTGTATTGTTAGACGAGGAAGACTGGATGTGTTCACAAGTATTTAGTCATTTTTAGGCGCTCTCAATATGTAGAATGAAGTTCTGTCAGTTTTGTGTTGGGTGTCACTTAGTAAACATCATCATTGTTTCTGAATTTATTGTCTAAAATCATTTTTAATTTGTGGTGGTATTGTCATCACTTGTATTTTTAGGATGTTTCTGGGAATGTCTATCAACTAAAGTTTTTGTTATGTATGAAATGAACTAATTTCAAAGGTTAATAGTTACTTTTCTAGGTAAGAAAGCATATTTTAATTTTGATTATGAAGTTGGTGACCAAGGTGAAACTTGGGTCTTTCATTTATTCTGTATTTTTTGAGTTAAGCTGGTTCCATCTATTTCATTATATGTCATTTGTGGTTTATTATAATTTAGAGAATAAAAAAAAATGATCCAATAGATAGATTTTTTACTTAAGAAATATATCAGAAATTACCACCAAGTCTAAACATAATAACACAATGCAGAAAATTAACAATGTGTCAATGTTCTTAAAAGTTTTGAGAAATAACATGTCACTTAAGATCCACTTCCTAGATTCATTTTTTGGCTTCTTCCCAGGAAAAAACAAAATTAGTACCATGAATGATAAGTATGAAGAACATTGCCATCCAGGAATCTTTACAGTGAGAAAATGATACCAGGACAAATAGAGTTCAAGTATGCCAGATAACTGAAATCTGATAAATAATGTTCCATAGAGGAAATGTAACAGGAAATCATTATCTACATTTTAAATTATTTAAGTGAACACACTTTTGTTTAGTATTAAATAAATGTAAAATTTCATAAACCTTGTGGGAAAATGTGAGTGATAGAAACTATCTGAAGTGAAATTTGAAAGCAAAGCTGATCATTTTCATTATTGTTGTTGCTGATGATGATGAAGATGATGACAGTGTATGTTTATGTGTGTGTGTGTGTGAGTGTATGTGAGTACGTGTGTGTGTGTGTGTGTGTGTGTGTGTGTGTGTGTGTGTATGTGTTTGGTAAGGGATATGAACTGGACCTCTGATTTGATTGCAATGAGAAATTGCCATGTGAGGAAACTCTCTCTAATAAAGCAGTTCAATACCTTCTCTGTAATTTATTGTCAGAAAGGTGTAGAAAACTGAGGATAAATAACTTGACCAGGCTCATAAAATAGTATTTGTCAGAAGCAGGACCTGAATTCAGATCTTTCTGACCCTGGGTTGGATTTTCTATTCTTTTTGGTTCACTACCCATAGTCTCTGATAATTTTATTTCTTTCTTTCACTTTTCTTGTGTAGCTCAACTCCAAAAACCTGTGAGTGTGGGACTATTATCGGTGGAGATCAACGCCCTGTACTTGGGGAAGGGGTGAAGTGGAGTTGGTAGGAATGGGAAAGCTCTGGTCTCTTAAATCTCTTCCTCCCCTTGACACAATTATTCTAGACAGTGACACAAAAAAGGAGGAAAATGATCTGTGAAAACATTTTAAAAACAGTATTATTCATGAAGTCCAGAGGTTCTGCTTCAGGACTGTGCTGATAAATTAAGAACTCATTCTCTGGGGAAAGGGAAGAAGCATATCTGACACAGTTTTAAGTTTAATTTTCATTTTTAATATCATCTATATTACTTTCTGAGGTCTAGAGTCTAGACGAATAAAGAAAACATTGTGCATTGGGAATTGGGTTGCACAAGAAATGAAAAAGGAATAAAAATAAATTACCAAAAATAAAAAAAAACCCTCCCAGAGATTATTGGCAATGAGCTCCATAAGAACTACGGAAGGAACAAGGCAAGATAACGGGTGTATTTTCTCTGGAGAAAGTATGTATTCCCCATTGACTGTGAGTGCTGAAGATTTTAGCGAAGGGCTGAGTCTTGAAATCACCTTTGCCATCTGTTCATCTCCCCATTTCCTCCCTGCTCAGATTTCAGGATAAAGCACTGGGCCTGGAATCCAGAAGACCTGAATTCAAATCCAGCCTCAGACAATTACTAGCTGTATAACCCTGAGCAAGTCACTTAACCTCTGTTCACTTTAATTTACTGGAGAAGGAAATGGCAAAGTACTACAGTATCTTTGCCAAGAAAACCCAATGGATATCATTGGCATGCTATAGTCCACTGAGTCATGAAGAGTTGCAAAGGACTGGCCAACAACAGCAATGACAGGTGGTTCAGTGGATAGACCACTGGGCCTGGAATCAGGAAGACTAATTCAAATCTGGCCTGACACTAGCTATATGACCTTGGGCAAGTCACTTCATCTCTGCTTGCCTTAATCCACTGGAGAAAGAAAAGGCAAACTACTGCAGTATCTTTGCCAAAAATAATAACAATAAAATTAAATAAAATAAAAACATAGCTAGTATAGTCCATGGTGTCATGAAGTGTTGGACATGACTGAACAACTGAACAAGAGACTGCAATCCATTTCATTTTGTACAGCTTCCAGTCAAACCATGTCCATTACAGTCCATACCTTAGATTGTTTCAACAAACACACCTTATTTCACCCAGTGACTACCAATGCCACACATTTCCAAAGCCAATCAATCAATAAACATTTATTGAGCACCTAATTTGTATCAGACCCTATGCTAAGTGTGAGGGATAGAATAAAGAGTCAAAAGACAGTCCTTGCCTTCAAAGAGCTTACATTCTAATGGAAGAGACAACATGCAAAATTAAAAAAAAATACTCTCAAGGCATATACAGGATAAATAATAAATAATTAAGAACAGGAGGGTAGAAAGCCAAGTTATCTCATCTTTTTGTTTTGCTGTGTATATTCATAAATATGGCAATGATTTCCATTTCTTCTCTGTTATATATTGGAGGAAAATTTCCTTTACTCCCTCTGAGTCATTGTACAGTGTGACTCCCTGCTCAGCAAAGGAAGGGAGATATAACTACACACAAGTTGGATTGATACCCCAGGGAGTCACTGGCATAGGGGAATAATTAAATAAAAATGGACGTGACATAATAGGAAAGTGATTAAATAAAACATAGTGTATTATTTTTGAGCTGTGACATAAATAAATTGACAGTCTTGGAATGAAACAAATAAACCTCGATTCAAGGCCATCTCTAACTAATACCAGCTCATTTATTTTAGCGTTTGAGGCTGCATATTTGTATAGGGCTCTTTAGCAGTTATTTTGCTGATCTGTAGCAAGACAATTATTAAAAAAAAAAAACAAGTAAATTCATCTACTTCCCACCACCCCCGATGAAGCATTTCCCTTATGTGCTTGTGTGGGTGTGGGTTGGGCACATGAATACCATGTGGCCAGAAATCTGATGGGGTTGGGGGTGGGAGGGATGACAGTGAGAGGTTGCACAAAAAGGGTCACCCATTGCTAGAAATATTTCCTATTGACTTCTCATGTGGTCCAAAAAACTAATAAAATTGGAGGACTGGATTTTATGAGTTAGGTCTGGGCAAGGGCTTATTTTTGTCTGATAATACACCTGGTGGCTACAGGTAAGCTCTAAGTACTGCACTCCTGCTGATGGTCCTGCACTTGCTCAATGGGGACCATGTTACAATTCCGGGGATTTATTACTTGTTATCTAGGACAGAGGCAGACCTTCCTGGTGAAGAGATTTGGACTGGAGGAGAAAAAATCTTGGGAATGGATAATCAGAAAGAATAATTATAGCTAACCCTTTAATATAAAGGAAAGCTGGGTTCCAGAGGGAGAACAGCTAACTCTTAAATGTACTCAATGCTTAATGCATAGGCTGATAAGAAGGGGATGCTGCTATATTATGGTCAGGTTCTTCATGCTTTTGAGTAGGGAAAGTGAATTCAGCAATGGTATGAGGAAAGATTGGTCAGTAATTATAAAGAAGTAAAGAGTGAGAACGGAAATTCAAGCTCTACATTTTCAAGGCCTTTTTTGATGATTATTGCTGTGGCCAAAATGGGAGTCATCAATAAAAGCCTGCAGTAACTATCTGCATCTGTTAATTTGTCTTTTTTTACTGGCTACAAAGTACCTTAGTTACATTTTTGATTAGTTTTCGTCCATGAAAGGAGGCAATCTTTGACTTCTATGAATCTTCAGTAGGAGTTTACAGATGAGATGTAGGAAGAAGTAGGTCATGCTAAGGTCATATAGGAATATAGAAAAGAGATTACTACCTTTTTGCCCTTATTTTTTTTGTGTGCCAAAGAGGCAGGGTTTCTGAACCTTTGTGTGTGTTTACGGTCCCATTTGGAACTCTGTTGAAATCTGTAAACTCTTTTCTTGGAACAAAGCTGTTTTTTTTAGTACATAGGATTTCATAGAAAATAAATTATGTTGAAGTGCCACTATCACTTTTTTTCTTAAGTTCCCAGACACCAGGTTGAGATCCCTTGCTCTAACAGAACCACATCTCTTCTTTTATCAAGGCAGCTGGACTTAGATTGTTGTTGTTTTTTTTTCCCCATTCATTCTAAGATATACTGCAGTGGTTTTGAAGATGGATTTTGGACAAATAGCTTGAATCTGTATGTATAACCTAGAGAGTTATTAGAGACAAATTTTGCAGAGCTTTAAGGTATTGGCCACTGTTCTGCTGGCATGGTTGATGACTATTTGTGGGTATAAAGACAAAAAGGACTGCACTGAAGAAGTTATGGCATAGAAAAAGTTTTAAACATTTTGCTCAGTTAGAATGGGAATGAGAACATCCAAAATCTCTGCTTCTTAGGGCCTTTGAGTGAAGATAAACTTATTAAGAGCAGCTAGATTGCACCGTAGATAGAGCACCAGGTCTGGAATCAGGAAGACCTGAGTTCAAATTTGGCCTCAGATACTTTCTTGCAGTGTGACCCTAGACAAGTCACTTAACCTTTAGATAGGTGATTTAATGTTAATGAATCTCAGTTTTCTTGTCTGAATTGCAAATAATAGCAAATTTGTGTAATAATAGACTATAGTTAAAGCATTATATATAGTTTCAAACACAAATTGCATGTTACATCTTTTGATCTTCACAGAAAACATTTTAATATAATAACACCAGGGATATTATTGTCCCATTTGACAAATGAAGGAACTGAAGCTCAAGAGGATTAAAAGATTTTTCCAAAGTCCTATAGCTAATGGGTTATTGAGATAGGATTCAAATCCATGTTTCTCCCGACTCTAAGTCAGGAAAATCTTTCTTCTAAAATATGTTTCCTTTCATTGTTATTGAAATAACATATGTGAAGATGCCATGTAAACCATAAGACCATATAAATACATGGAATTGGTTTAGGTTTTAATGCTAGCTTATTTTCTTCTCAACTCATCTCTAAGACAGAACAAATAAAACCCAGCTTCTTAATGCAACAACACAACTTCCTAAGCATGTCTCTCTCCCCAACAATTTCTTTCTTCTCCTACTCCACATTCCTTGAATAGCCCAAGAGCTCATAAAAGCTCCTCAGCCAGACAATAGTCACCCCACATCATTTCAGTCTACAGTTTCCTCTGTCCTACACTACATTTAAAGTCATGCCTCCTCTCCATAATACATACATGCCAGTTATAAATAAAAAAATAATTTTAAAAAGCTTCATAAAACAGGCAATTCCATTCAGCCAATATTTATTGAGAATCTACACTATACAAACCTTTTGCTCGGTGCTAAGGGGGATACGAAAATGATTGAGACACAATCCTTTTAAGCTAGCAGAGAGAGAATGTATTTGCAAAGATCAGTACATATAAAGCAGAATATATTGAATAAGTTATAGAGGAGATTTTTGTAATGATATTCATTGGACTAGCATTTTTTTTTTCTTTCAACTTCAAGTTTCTATGATTCTGGGACAGATGCAAGAGACATTTCAAAGGTAGAATTATGAAATGACAGGAATTATCAGGCATTATTCTTTGTAAAATGAGATGTCCTAATGCTTAAAGTTATCTCAAAACTTGGAGATGGAAAGGGCATCACAAAAGGTCTACTACCATCTGCTTATTTTGCAGGTACAAAAACTTAGGTCAAGAAAGAAGATCACACAGGTAGTAAATGGCAAAGCCATTTCCCAACATCTGATATTCCTTTGCTATTGTGTGCTATCATACACCCACTTCCATTTTTCACCACTTAACAAGATTTTATACTTTTGAACTCCAATCTCAAAATTCATATTTGAGATTCTACTCTTTCCTCTTCCCTCCATCCCAATAAGTAGACATTGAAAATTGTTGAGAATGTGTTGGTTACATTAAGACCAGTATAGGATCCTGTTTCTTATTTGCTGATTTTCCTTTCTGGGAACAAGGGATACTATCTGTCATTATATGTCACTATGTCATCATATGCTTAGCATAGTGTTAGGATCATAGTAGGAGCTTAATAAATGGTGATTGATTGATGTTGCATTTAAAAATATAGAGCAGATAAGATAAACTATTTACTCAATATAAAATAAGCATAAAAGCTGAGAATAAAGTTTCTGGAGGTAGATTTAGCCTTTGAAAAAACCCCCAAACTGGGTTGGCTTTCTACTATTTAAGAAATTATATAGGAATAATGGGGTAGAACAGGAGTTCTTAGCTAGGATCTAGAAGAACATTTTAGAGAGTCAAAGAATTTTGGTGGAAAAAAATCTTTATATCTGCTATATTATAATTGAAATTCAGTATTTCCTTTGATTATAAATGTAGGCAACAAACATTTTTTTCTGAGAAATTGTCCATAAGCTTCACCACAGTTCCCAAGGAAGCCATGATATACACAGAAAAGGTTGAGAATACTGAGCCAAAGGGTCTTTAGCCCTCAAGTGACCATGAAAGCCACTCTAGTCAATCTTACACATAAGTTAAAGAAATTGTCATTACACTATTGTAAATTTTAGGTAATTCACTAGGGTTGTTGTGAGAATTGAGCAATATAGTGAATATAAAACATTTTTAAGAACTGTTTTAAATGTAAGCTAAGAATAATAATGCTATTTTTTTTAAGTTGACTAATTGTAGTGGCAGTGGTATTTATAGTAAAATCAATGGTGCCCCCTTGTGTACTATATATATTAAACTTATCACATTATGTTGGATAAATGGTGTCCTACATTAGAAGTTGGTTTTGAATGCACATCTTTGGACTTCAATAATATTAACATACTTCCAATAATATATTAAAAATCATATGTAGTCTAAAATGTTAAATTCATCCACCTTTAAGTTCTATTTTTTCCACCCTTAAAATGCAAATACTTTTGATTGGGTCAGCAAAATCATTTAAGAAACAAATAATGAACTTTGTATAATGTCTTAAAACTTACCAATAATTTTAAGTTTATTTGAACTTTACAATAGTTCTGTTAAGTAAGTACTGTGGGTATGAAGACACTGAGGATCAGAAAGATTAAGAAACTTGTCCAGAGTCATACAGCTAAGAAATGTCAAAGATAAAATTTGGATAAAGTTTTTGTTGACTAAACTTGAAGTTTTTCCACAATTTTTTCACATTCTGCTTATGTATTCTTTTATTAAAAAAAAGAAAATTATCATGTCCAAGGCACTCAGTTCACAAAGAAAACAATGAAACCTTCCTGACCTTAAAGAGCTTAGATTGTATGTGATGGGGGGAAGGGAAAGGAATGAGAGAGAGGAGAGATCTCCCACTCAGATTTATGATAAATAGGTTCCTTAAAGTCACTATGCAAAAATTCATTTGAACAAGCTAAGAAAAATATTGAGTTGTGAATAAATGGAATAAAATATATTGTTAAGAATGTTTCTATCCAGAAAAGGAAGTAGAATGTAAGAATATGATTATCTTGACTCTTACACTAGTACCCGAAAGACACAAAATTAACCACATAAATATCTGTGTGTAGTGACTAGTCCCTCTTTGGAGGAGTTGGACAAGGGGGTGTTGCTATTAGTGGAAGACTGAATTAGTGAAGGGCATATCCACCCACAATCATGAAACCATGAAATATTAAATTATCAAAGTTTAATAACTATAAAATCATATATTATTAATAACGGAATAATGGTCATATTATATAGTCTTACCATATTTCTATATGTATTTTTCAATGCCTTTCCAACATTTAAACTATATATGAATGTTATTGAATCATTCTTTCTTTCTTTGTCTCTGTCTTTCTAACTCTGTATATTTGTATCACATAGTATTATTTATTTTGTTTTTTGAGAGATAATGTGGTATAGTCAGGAAGGACAGGATTCAAGTCATAGTTTCTGATAGCTATCGCTGTCTTTGTGAAGGAATGTGACTTAGGCTTGACACCTCTAGGAGTTCTTTAAGAATTAAGGTACAGATATATTGATGATATTAGTGCTGAAAGTTCCTACATGGACAATTCCCCTACACTAATGGAAGATATGATCGGACAAAAAGAAATTAAAAAAAAAAGAATGATAATTTCTTAACCTTGGACTTTGGCCCTACTCTTTGTGTAATGATCTTTGTGATGCCTATAGGCATCAGGATTGGTTTGAAGGAAAAGGAAAAAAAAAAGATTTCCAGTGTGAAATGAAGTTATAATTGTACTTCTCGTGGGGCAGGTAGAACAGATTGAAAGAGAAAGGTGCTTTGTCATGAAAAAAGTTACAGTGGCAGAGGCAACAAAAATAGAACACATAACCTTTCCAACATATTCTATGTATCATTTTAATTTTAAAGTGTCTGTACCATTTTTATACAGAAATATGGAAGTGACATCAATAGCTATATTTCCCCCATGCTCCTGCAGCAAAGTTAATCAGAATTCATATCACTGCTTTAAGTAATCCTATCTATCACTCCCTGACTTTCTTTTTTTTCTTTTTTTTTTTTTTAATCTGGAAAGAATGAGATGTGCTGGATGCCATGGTGACCTGTCTTTTTGATTATT
The DNA here is from genome assembly GCF_900497805.2 of Vombatus ursinus. Classification (NCBI taxonomy): domain Eukaryota; kingdom Metazoa; phylum Chordata; class Mammalia; order Diprotodontia; family Vombatidae; genus Vombatus; species Vombatus ursinus. Next base: position 5,488,111 of record NW_020954548.1, read on the forward strand.
TTTTAAAAACCTGTCCACTTACTATCTCCATTCACTTTCAATGGAAGAGCAATAGAGCCCATCACAGACAGTTGGCTGGGAATTTCAATGATCTCAGACACCTTTAATCAGAAAAAAAGAAGCATATGACTGGAAAATGAAACACAGCCTCTTCTTTATTGTGAGAGTCAGCAATGGAAACTCTGAGATCTGCCATGCTCTTTCCATTCAACCTCAGGGAAAGATAATGCTGAAAAAAGAAAAAGAAAATCACTAAGTATACTATTATGTTTTTCTTTTTCCTTTATATGATCCTCCTCCTCCTATTCTTGCTAGTGGGATCTAACTAGTACAAGATTTATATACTTCTACTTTGAAGTAATCTCACAATCATATTTACTTCAAAAAATTAATATCAAATTATGTTATAGTAAAGCAAGCCTAGATTGTGGTATTTCAAAATAATTTCCCAGAGTAAAATGAAAACTGTTTAGCAATGTTCTAAATGATTCTCCAATAATATCCATTGGAATAAATGCTGGCAGTTTTCACTAGACATATTCTTTTCCTCAATGGTAAAGAGACTCTAATAAGAGATACCTTCTTCAGTGAAACAGATTATATATATATATATATATATATATATGTGTGTGTGTGTGTGTGTGTGTGTGTGTATGTATGTATATGTATATTTATATGATATATACATATATGTACATATGTATACACATACATACACCCATATACATATATATGTATAAAGAAAGAGAGACAGAGAGAGACAAAGACAGAAAGAGGGACAGAGAGAGAGCACCTTAACGTAACAAGGTCTCCTCCTTATGTTTCCTTCAAAAAAGTCAAAGTACCTTTAAATGTTTTGTTTTGTTTTGTTCATTTTTCATAGCCTTGGGTAAAAGAAGGGGTAGATAACTAGACTGTAATAACAGAAATCAGTAGCATTTTGTAGATTTTTAAAAATGTAAAATAGTAAGTTAAGATCGTGATATCCTGAATACTTCTCATTACCTTTTTTATCCATTAGAATCATACTGTCTTTTTTTTTTTTTTAATGTAGCAGGGTACTGGGAAGCCCTTTTTAAAAAAAAAATATTTAGTTTTAGTTTTCAACATTCACTTCCATAAGATTTGAGTTTTTAATTTTCTCCCCCTCCCTAAGATGGCATACAATCTGATACAGGCTCTATATATGCATTCCTATTAGACATATTTTCCCATTAGTTATGGTGTAAAGAAGAATTAGAACTGATGGGAGGAACCACAAGAAAGAAGAAAAAAAAAGTGAAAGCAAATAGTATTCTTCAATCTGTATTCAGCCTCCATAGTTCTTTCTCTGGATGTGGATAGCATTTTTTTTCTTTTTTTTTTTCTTTTTTTTTTAAATTTTTATTTATTTTGTGTTTTCAACATTCACTTCCACAAGATTTTGAATTCCAAATTTTCTCCCCATCTCCTTCCCTGCCCCTGCCCCAAGATGGCATGCATTCTGTATACCCCTTCCCCTAACCTGCCCTCCCTTCTATCTCACCCCCCCTTCTCTTAACCCATTCCCCTTCTATTTTCCTGTAGGGCAGGATAGATTCCTATACCCCATTTCCTGTATTTCTTATTTCCCAGTTGCATGTGAAAACATTTTTTAAATGTATGTTTTAAAAACTTTGGGTTCCAAATTTTCTCCCTTCCTCCCTCCCCACCCACTCTTATTGAAAAGGCAAGCAACTCGATGCAGGTTATACATGTGTAGTCATAGTAGTCATGTGAAAAACTAACACTATTTCCCTTCATCCTATCCTGCCCCCCATTTGTTCTATTCTCACTTTTGAGCCTGTCTCTCCTCAGAAAGGTTTGCTTCTAATTACTCCCTCCCTCAATATGCTATCCCCTCTATCATTCCCCTGCTCTCTTGTCCCCTTCCCCCCTATTTTCCTGTAGGGAAGATAGATTTCCATACCCAATTAAGGGTGTATGTTATTCCCTCCTTAAGCCAAATCCTATGAGAATAAGATTCATTCATTCCCTCTCACCTTCCCCCATGTCCCCTCCACTGTAAAAGTCTTTGCTTGTCTGTTTTATGTGAGATAATTTACCCCATTCTACCTCTCCCTTTCTCCTTCTCCCAGTATAATCCTCTCTCACCCCTTAAATTTATTCTCCAGATATCACCTCTTCATCTTCAACTCACCCTGTGCTCTCTATCTATCTATCTACCTATCTATCTATCTATCTATCTATCTATCTATCTATCTATCTATCTGTCTATCTACATACATACATATAATTTTTACCCTCCAACTACCCTAATACTGGCAAATGTCTCATGAGTTATATTCCATGCAGGAATGTAAACAGTTCAACCTTAATTGAATGTGTTATGATTTCTCTTTCTGTTTACCTCTTCTTGCTTCTCTTGAGTCTTGTATCTGAAAGTCAAATTTTCTATTCAGCTGTGCTCTTTCATCAAGAATTCTTGAAAGTCCCCTATTTCACTGAATGACCATTTTTTCCCCTGAAGGATTATACTCAGTTTTGCTGGGTAGGTGATTCTTGGTTGTAATCCTATCTCCTTTGCACTCTGGAATATTATATTCCATATCCTGTGGTTCCTTAATGTAGAATCTGCTAAATCTTGTGTTATCCTGATTGTATTTCCACAATACTTGATTTGTTTCTTTCTGGCTGCTTGTAATATTTTTTCCTTGATCTGGAAACTCTGTAATTTGGCTACAATATTCCTAGGAGTTTTCCTTTGGGGATCTCTTTCAGGAGGTGATCGCTGGATTCTTTCAATCTTTATTTTGCCCTCTGGTTCTAAAATATCAGGGCAGATTTCCTTGATAATTTCTTGAAAGATGATGTTTAGGCTCTTTTTTTTATCATTGCTTTCAGATAGTCCAATAATTTTTAAATTCTCTCTCCTGGACCTATTTTCCAGGTCAGTTGTTTTTCCAATGAGATATTTCACATTCTCTTCCATTTTTTCATTCTTTTGGATTTGTTTTACAGTGTTTTGATTTCCCATAAAGTCACTAGTTTCCAATTGTTCCATTCTAATTTTTAAGGAAGTATTTTCTCTAGTAATCTTTTGGACTTCCTTTTCCATTTGGCCAATTTTGCTTTTTAGGGCATTCTTCTCCTCATTTGCTTTTTGGACATCTTTTGCCATTTGGGTTAGGCTATTTTTTAAGGTGTTATTTTCTTCAGAACCTACAAAAAGATAGAGCGAAACAAATTTCAAGCCCAAGATAACTTGGAAAGTTAACAGGAAAGGTCTGTTGCACTGGGCTGAGAGAGGAGTATAGTTCAGCATGGTCCATACCAGCAAAGTTTGGGCCCCAGCAAACCCAAAGTAGACCTCATGGGACTGAATCAATGGCAGCTATGTTGCTTTCCAGACTTCTCAACCCACAGATGCCAAAGACAGCTTAGAAGGTCAGTAGGAAACATCTGTTCTACCTTGGTCAGAGAAGAGCAGTGGCTGCTTCTGGAGCTCTCAGCCAACAGGCAGTAAAAGGGACCAAATAACTGACCAGAAGGAGATTACAGGAGTCTCTTTGCTGGTGCTGAGGCAGGACTCTGTTTCTTTGCCCATACTTTGATTTGGGTCATAGTCCTGGGCGGCAGTTCTGGGGTGAGGAGGGACACTAGCATATCAGAGCTTGTGGCAACAGTGGAGAGAGAACTCTCCTCACAGTTCCAGGGCAAAAAAGACTGATTTGGTCACTCACAGACCACAGCACAGGCCAGGAGAGGTGTAAAAACCTCTCCTCAAAAGAACTGAAAACTTACAGGTCTCTAGAAGTATCTCTGAAAACAACTACACAAAACCAGTTCACTTTCCACACTGGAAGCAGAGCCTACCTTAACAAAGAGTTAAAAAGTCAAATAATGGACTGAGAAGATGAGCAAACAGCAGGAAAAAAAAAAACAGACTATAGAATCTTACTTTGGTGACAAGGAAGATGAAAACTGTCCTGATATTCTAGAACCAGAGGGTAAAATAAAAAATGAAAAAATACACTGATCACCCAGATCCAAAAGGAAACAAAGTCAAAGCCCCTACATCCAAAGCCTCCAAGAAAAATATGAATTGGTCTCAGGCCATAGAAGAGCTCAAAAAGGATTGTGAAAATCAAGTAAGAAAAGTAAAGAAATAATTGAGAAGAGAAATGAGAGTGATGCAAGAATGTCATAAAAAAATGAGTTAACAGCTTGCTAAAGGAGACCCCCAAAAATACTAAAGAAAATAACACCTTGAAAAACAGACTAACTGAAATGGCAAAAGAGGCCCAAAAAGGCAATGAGGAGAAGAATGCCTTAAAAAAGCAGAACTGGTCAAATGGAAAAGGAAGTCCAAAAGCTCACTGAAGAAAATAATTGCTTAAAAATTAAAATGGAGAAATGGAAGCTAATGACTTTATGAGAAATCAAAAACTTACAAAACAAAACCAAAAGAATGAAAAAAACAGAAGATAATGTGAAATATCTCATTGGAAAAACAATTGACCTGGAAAATAGATCCAGGAGAGATTTGTTTTTTGATTTTTTGATGAGGCAATCTGGGTTAAATGACTTGATCAGGGTCACACATCTGGTAAGTATGAAATGTTTGAGGCTACAACTCAGTTCCTCCTGATTCCAAGGCCGAAGCTCTATACACTTCAAAAAAAAATATTGGGCTACATGAAAACCATGATCAATAAAAGAGCCTACACAACAATCTTTCAAAAAATCATCAAGGAAAACTGTCCTGATATTCTAGAACCACAGGGTAAAATAAAAATTGAAAAAATACACTGATCACCCAGATCCAAAAGGAAAACTCCTAAGAATATTATAGTCAAATTCCAGAGTTCTCAGGTCAAGTTGAAAATATTGCAAGCCACCAGAAAGAAACAATTCAAGTATTGTAGAAACACAATCAGGATAACACAAGATTTAGCAGCTTCTACATTAAGGGATTGGAGGGCTTGGAATAAAGGATCTAGGATTAAAACCAAGAATCATCTACCCAGCAAAACTGAGTATAATCCTTCAGGGGAAAAAAAATTACTATTCAATGAAATAGAAGACTTTCAAACATACTTGATGAAAAGACCAGAGCTGAGTAAAAAATTTTATTTTCAAATACAAGACTCAAGAGAAGAATGAAAAGTTAAACAGGAAAGAGAAATTATAAGGGACTTATTAAAGTTGAACTATTTACATTCCTAGATGGAAAGATGATATTTGTAACTCATGAGACCTCTCTCATTACTAGGGTAGTTAGAGGTAATATACATAGACAGAGGGCACAAGGTGAGTTGAAGATGAAGAGATGATATCTAAAAAATAAAATTAAGTGAAAGGGAGAGGTAGAATAGGGTAAATTGTCTCCCATAAAAGAGGCAAGAAAAAGCTTTTACAGTGGAGGGGAAGAAGGTAGAGGTGAGAGGGAATGAGTGAAATTTACTCTTATTGGATTTGGCTTAAGGACAGAATAACATATACATTCAATTGAGTATGGAAATCTATCTTTCTCTACAGGTAAGTAGGAGGGAAGGGGATAAGAGAGAGTGGGGTGATAGAAGGGAGGAAAGATTGGGGGAGGGGGTAATCATAAGCAAACACTTTTTAGGAGGGACAGGGTGAAAGGAAAGAATAGAATAAATAGGGGAGAGGGATAGGATGGAGGGAAATATAGTTAGTCTTTCACAACATGACTATTATGGAAATGTTTTGCATGACTACACATGTATAACCTGTATGGAATCGCTTGCCTTCTCAATGAGGGTGGGTGGAAAGGGAGGAGAGGAGAGAATTTGGAACTCAAAGTTTTAAAAATGAATGTTAAAAATTGTTTCTACTTGCAACTGGGAAAAAAGATACACATACACACATAAGATTCAATGGGGTATAGAAATCTGTCTTACCCTACAGGAATATAAAAGGGGAAGGGGATAAGAGAAGAGGGGTGATAGAAGGGCAGGCAGATTGGGGGAAAGAGTAATGAGAATGCACATCATCATGGGGGAGTAGAGGGGAGAGATAGGGAGAAAATTTGGAACTCAAAGTCTTGTCAAAGATTGAAAACTAAAAGCAGATATATAAAATAAAAAAAAAGACAACAATTATAGAAATTTCATTTAAGGAGAATATGCTTATTACTACTCATTAAATTTGTCCTTTATGCTCTCTCTCTCTCTCTCTCTCTCTCTCGCTCTCTCTCACACACACACACACAGAGACATACACACACACAAATATGTGTATACACACACATAGATAGGTACATATTCATATATAGATATATAGTTTTACTTAGTTTCAACCCATGACAATGGGTTGGATAAATATTTATAACAAAGGAGTTGCTAGGCTGTAAATCAATTTGAACTCCAAATCACTTCCCACACCAACATTCTCAATAAATCCTAATTTAATGAATGAATTTTTAGAAATTATTGATCTCCAATTAATTCTATCCTGAAATATTCCTTGGATTTCTATCTTCTTTTTCATTACCATTGATATTATCCTCATTCAGAATAACTTCCTAAATAATTTCCCTTACTAATGTCTCTCTCTATTCTCTAATAAAATGTTTCCATTGCTTCTAGAATGATCTTTTTCAAACTAAATGCAATTGTTTCTTTCTTTTAAATTAAATTTTATTTTTTCTTAGTTTATTTTTTTCCAGAATAATCTTACTAATACACATCTGATTACCTTATTCCCCAATGCTGAAAAACCTCCACTGTCTCTGTTTCCAAACTAATGACATATAGACTTTTTTTTTGTTAGGCAATTGGGGTTAAGTGACTTGCCCAGGGTCACACAGCTAGTGAGTGTCAACTGTTTGGTCTGAGGCTGGATCTGAACTCAGGTCCTCCTGATTTCAGGGCTGGTGCTCTATCCACTACGCCACCTACCTGCCCCTGACATGTAGACTCTTACTTGGACATTCCAGACTCTCTATAATCTGACTACCACTTACATTTCCAAATTTATTTCATGTATACTGTGGCAGAGTTAAATTGGACAACTTGATATCCCTTATTTATATCCTATTCTGTGATCTTATGACCTTTGACACATAAAAACTCATTACAGTAGGGGAACACTCAAAAGATACTGACAGAGAAATTGTTGTTGCTGATAATACTGTGTTGCTATAATTCAAAACCATAGTTCTTTTCACAAAGATTTAGGGTAACTCGTGGCAAATGAGGCTAAAAAAAAACAAAAACAAACAAACAAAAACAAACTAAACCTCCAATAAGTGCACAGAAGAGACTGAAACATAAACACACAGTGAAAAAGTAATTCAGGGACATGATATACTTGGAGTAATTCTGGTCTACCAGGGAAATGTCTCAGTTTACCCTCTTATTCTCCCTTCTGATGAACATTACTCTGTATTATAGTGTAAGGGGTCAGCCTGAGAGACACCAGCCAAAAGCATATGCTATACTTGTTTTTTGATACGTTAATGTCAGTCTCAGTGTGGGAACAATGCTGGTCCACTCATTAGCACTGTTGGTAATAGCTTTTTTCTTCCTGCTTCTCAAATGATCTTCCCTGCCTCTCTGATTATGGTAGCATTCTGCTCTCTACTGTTTCAATGTTTTTGTGTAGATACATATCCATCCTTCCTTGTCAAATCCATGTTCCCTTCAATTATAAACATTTTCTGAAGTCTTAATATTAAATTCAACCATGTAATACAAAATAATGCTATTTAGATTGACATCTTTATAAAACCTTCCTGGTCCCTGTAGCCAGGAATTATTCCTCTATTCTTACACCTCTCAAATCAGCTTGTCTTCTCCTATGAAATTAATAATTTATTACCTTATAGTTACTTCTGCATTTTATTCAATCTTCTTGAAGATATGGTCTATAATTTTTAATCTTTGTATCTCCTTGCCTATCATGGTAGTTAATGTATGTTTGAATGCTGAAACTGAAACGAATTTGTTTAATTGAATTGAAAGGTGATCATGTAAGATAGTGGTTCCACTTTTGTTTCTTTGTGTTTTATTGAAATGAAATAAAATAATTGTATGTTACATAAATTCAAATATGAAATACAATGAAATACGGTAAAACAAAAGTTTATTCATTGATAATATTCTTTATAATTTTCATAATTAGATGATGATGATATGATTGATAGATTCTCTTATTTTAGGCAAAATAATTCTTAAAATGTTGTGTTCGTGATTATATTACTCCTTTAATTCTCTTTTTTTATCACAAATATCTGTTTTGTTGGTTAGTTCATAAAACCAGTTTCTAGATTTATTTATTATTTCAATGGTTTTCTTACTTTAAATTTTCTTAATCTATCTTTTGATTTTCAGAATTTCTAATTTTGAGTTTACCTAGGCATTTTAATTTGGTCTTTCTATAGTTTTTTGTTTGTTTGTTTTGTTTTGTTTTATGCCCTATTCATTAATCTTCTCTTTTTAAAATTATATAAATATATATTTTTAGAGATATAAAATTTCATCTACATATTGCTTTGGCTGCATCCCATAAATTTTGCTATGTTGTCCCATTATTGTTTTTTGAGCCATTCATTCATAAAGATTAGATTACAATTAATTCATACATTCATAAAGATTAGTTTACAATTAATTTGCAATCTATCTTTCCACGATCCTTTATTGAATGCAATTTTTATTGCATTATGATCTCAATAGGATGATTTTTTTTCTTTTCTGTATTTAGTTAAAGGATTTGTATACCCTAATACATGGTCAATTTTTTATGTATGTACTATTTTCAACTGAAAAAAATACATTTTTTAATTTTCTCATTCAATTTTCTACAGAGGCCTCTCATATTTAACTTTTCTGTGATTCTATTTATCTCCTTAACTTCTTTCTTTTTTTATCTAGTTTTGAGAGTGGAAAATTGAGCTCCCTCTCAAGTATAGTTTTACTGTCTCTTCCTACAATTCATCCAATTCTTCCTTGAAGAATTTGGATGCTATATCATTTGGTGCATACATGTTTAGTAATGATATGACTTCATTGTCTATGGGACCTTTCAACAAGATACAGTTTCCTTGTTATCTCTTTTTAATTAGATCTATTTAGGCATTTGTATTGGTTGAGATCATTATTGCTACTCATGCTCTTTGTAGCTCAGCTGAAGCATAATAGATTCTTCTCCAGCCCATTACCTTTATTTTGTGTGTGTGTCTCTGCTTCAGATATGTTTCTTGTAATCAACATATTATAGGATTGAGGTTTTTAATACATTATTCTATCCATTTCCATTTTACAGGTAAGTTCCTCCAATTCACTTTCACAGTTATGATTGCTATGTATTTTTCTCTGTCTTATTTTCCTCATGTTTGTTGTTCTCTCTCTCTGTCCTTTAACTTTCTCCTCAAAAATATTTTGCTTCTGACCACTGCCTCCCTTAGTCTACCCTCCCTTCTTTTCCAGGAAGTCTTTTGAGCCTGATAGCAATTCACATTCTTCTTTGAGTCTTTGCATGTAGTCTTTTGAACACTGTTGTCCTCTTCTGAGTTTATTCCCCCTCCATCACCATAGTCACTTCTTATTGTCAAGTTCTTTGTTGTTGTTGTTGTTGTTGTTGTTGTTGTTTACTCATTTTCCCATCTATTTCTTGACTTTTAAATTCATGTTAAAGTTGGGCTTTGCTCCTGGAGTATAGGGGGTGGCACTGTCCCAAGCTTCAGGTTTTCACGCAACTGTTTTCAGAGCTAATTCTGGGGACCTATAATTTTTCAGTTCTTCCAAGGTCCTATGATCAGAGGAAGATATGTTTATTACTCTCCTGGCTCTTGTTCTGGTCTGTGAGCAGCCACAAGCACCTAGAACTGTGACTAAGGTCCCTACTCCTCTGAAGCTGTGAGATTTAGTGTGCTAGTACTCCTTTATTTTGAAACCAAAGACTATGACCCAGATCCCTATATGGAAAATGCAACAAAATCCTGCACCCAGTGCCAACAATGTGTCCCCTATAATCTCCTTCTGACCAGTTTTCAGTCCCCTTATCATCTGTGGACTAAAAGCTCCCGAAGTTTCTGACACCAATTCAATTGTCCCCAAGGCCTGCCCTATCTTGTCAGGGCCTGTGACTTGATGATAGATGGCTCAGGAGCAGCCTGACCTGGACTGCACTCCACTCTTATCACAGACAGACAGAACTTTCTTGTAGACCATCTACCAGGGCTGGGAAACCTACAGCCTTGAGGCTACATGTGGCCCTCTAGGTCCTTAAATGTGGCCCTTTGACTGAATCCAAACTTTATACAACAAATTCCTTTGATAAAAGAATTTGTTCTATAAACCTTGGACTCTATCAAAGGGCCACACTTGAGGACCTAGAGGGCCACATGTGGTGTTGAGGCTGCAGGTTTCCAAGCTATCTTCTGCTGGAAAATTATTTCACTCTTTTTATTATGGTCCTATATTCACACAGATGCTTTTTCAGTTGTCTATTCTGTATTCAAATAGAGGAAGATGCACGACAATACAATTCATTTCTGCCATGATCATATGCTAAATGCCTATGGCAATAGCAGATTACACCTGGGTTGAGATTCAGCACTCATACATTCAAATTTGACTTCATATGTGCATGGCCTTCTAAAAAAAATCGCTGTGCTATACTCACTGTCCAATGAAGCAAATCTGTCATATTTGTCTTACTTTTTTTTGGCTTTGATTTGAACTTTCTTTTTTATTAAATAAGTGAATGTATTTATGCAGGTTTCATATTCTAAAACAGATATGTCAAACATTCTACTGGTGTTAGCATGTGGCCCACAACAGTGCTGCTGGAACCAGATTAAAATATAATTGGGAAAATGTTTACCACAATAAATAAAAAATGCAATAACACATAGATGTTATCACATTTTAAAATTAATTCATTTTGCAGCCCCAGAGATCCTTATGTGTGGGGTAGTAGTCCCCATTTCTATTTGAGTTTGGTTCCACTGCTTGAGTATATGTAGTAATGCTGGACACTGTTTCCTGCCTCTAGAAGAACTTACCCAAAGTTTGTAAAACTATGCTTTAAGAAGTTTATTGCTTTGTTAGGGAAATGAGATATATGCATTTTGACTAGGAAAAAAAAACCCACCATTTAGCATTCCTAGAAAAATTAACCTGTTCAGAATGATAACCCATATACATATTTTAGCGAGTTACCAGGAACACTAAAATCTAAATGATTCATCTATGGTCAGAATATTTATATGTGTCAAAGAAAAATCCTCAACCTTCCTGACTCTGTCTAGCTTTCTATATACTGTACCAGGTACAAATAACAAAATAATAATGGGAATTGAAAGATAAGGGTCAAAAGAGTTTTGGAAATGATAAGTGCTGTAAAAAGGTAGAAACAAGATAGATAATATTTGACAGGAAAAATTTTAAAAAATAGTTTAATTAAAATGTTTTGAAGATGAAGCACTATACAACAAGAGGAGAGAGTAGAAGAGGTAACTGGCCACAAAACATGTATAAAAGGCTTAGAGAAAGTAATGCTGCATTTATGTGCAGGAGATCATGAGTAGTGTTGACCTGAAAGTTGGTTAAAGAGACAAGAAGTTAGGTGATAAGTGAATCCATATTGTTTATTCCCTTAAGTTAGTGACATGTACATGGAGCCAGAGCTTAAACTCTGACTGAATCGAGCAATTTTAGGAGGGCATTTAAACCCTGACTTATGACGTCTGTGTTATTAAAATACATACATATATATATATATATATATATATATATATATATATATATATATATA
>NW_020954548.1:5499886-5507952 GCF_900497805.2 Vombatus ursinus
TATATATATATATATATATATATATATATATATATATATATATATATCCTCTATATGTTTTTTAACATATAGCATAGAAAAGGAAGTTTCTTAGTTGAATAGGTTGTAAATACAATAAGACAAGAAAAGTAACAAAGTATCAATTGCAATTGTAGTCCCAGGATATCTGTGTTTTCCCTACATAACATAGGTCCATAGGATAACAAGATGAGAAAAGTCCGACTATTCAAGACAGTGTCTGATCCCAGGTATCCTGTCCTTAGTGATCACAAACAGGAAGAATGCTGGTCAGCTCCAGCTGGTCCTACAGTTGCTGACACAGGAAGGGGCATTTTTAGTTCACTCAGAGAGAAAAGATTATTCAGGTTTTTGGCACTTATTGAGGTTCAATTGATCTTAAATGATTATCAGTAGGCATTTTTGTTTGTTTGTTGTATTAATTCATTTGTTTTTCACTCTGGAATTTCAATTCTTGCAATAAAATATTGAGGGCAAAATCTGGAAAAATACATTGTGGAGAGGTCACTGATAGACTTTAACATTAGGTTACAGATTGTGTCTTAATTTTTTTCATAAATGTGAAATCATTGAAGGGTTTTAAGTTAGGTGGCACAGCAGATAGAGTGCCTGGCCTAAAATCAGGAAGATTCATCTTCCTGAGTTCAAATCTGGCTTAACAAAATTGCTAACTGTATGACCCCGGGCCAGTCACTTACCAATGTTTAGCTCAGTTTCCTCATCTGTAAAATGATCTGGAGAAGGCAATGGCAAACCATTCCATTATCTCTGCCAAAAAAACACAAATGGGGTCAGGAAGAGTTGGACACAATTGAGAAATTATTGAACAGCAATAAATATGATCAGAGTTATGTTTCCGTATAAATTAATCCAGAAATAAAATGAGGCCAGCAACATAAATTCAGAGTGTCTTGGTATATATAAGGTGCCCCAAATATTGTTCTTCTTTCCTCTTTCAACTTTAATTTTAGGGGAAATATATATGTGTGTGTATGTGTGTTTGTGTGTAGGTATGTATATATGTATGTATATATGTGTGTATATATGTATATGTATGTGTGTATATGTATATGTATATATGCATGTGTATGTGTGTGTGTGTATATATATATATATAACAAATTAATTTATTTAAATGTGCTGAAATGCTTGGCAGAACAGTTCTCCTTCCAGAAGAGACAAGCAGCTTAATTTAAAAAGCTATCATACAGTCCTGCAGATCTACTCATTGAAGTGAAAAAGGAAGGGTGGAAGGAGGAAGAAAAAATATTATGAGATGGATGAGGGACTTTAATCTTCCACAGTAATTCTATCAATAAGAACAGATTCATTTAAGAAATGAGATTTTTTTTTCAATTCTTGGTTCTTAGTTTACATTTGTTTTGTTGTTGATCAGCCCTTTTGTCTCTAAAAGTAAAGGATCAGGCAAATGATCAGTTTTCTAACTATTTTTAAGCCAGGTAGTCCTGGATAAATTTAGATTGCTACTCAAAATACTATATTCTTGACATTTTTAACCAGTGTTAAGATTCCACTGGGAGTTTGCATAGATTTCAAGTAGTCTATGAACTTGAGAAAATCAATGGACCTTTATTTCATTATCATGAGTTTCCATTGTAGTCCTACGTATTTTATTTTGTGTATTTAAAAACCATTATTGTGAAAAGAAGTCACTGAAACATTCACCAGACTGTCAAAGGTATCCATAATACAAAAATAAACAAAACAAAACAAAACAAACAAAAACACTTAAAAATACATGCTAAATATTTTCTGGTGGCCTCTACCTTTTTCTCCTACCCCTCTATTTTCTTAGGATGGCCAGATAGTTTGAACTTTCACCTTGTTAGATTGTGAGCTCCTCAAGACCAAAGATTGTCCTTTGCCTGTCTCTGTATTCTTAGAACTTTTTGTAGTGCCAGGCACATGGAAGATGCTTAATAAATGCTTATTGACTGATTGACTCACTCACTGATTGATTGTACTCAGGAAGGAATAGCACATAGTCATATAGCTTATCTACCATCTCTGAGGCATATGCTTCTGATCTTATGTGTGTACTCCCTCTATTACCATCACCACCACCATAATCAAGAGAGCAGTTGTGGAGACAGTCTAACAAAACACCATTGAGCAACCTGAATGAAAAATATTGAACTAGATTAATTATTCAGAAATAGAAGTCAAGGTCTCTGGATAGGTGAGACAAAAGAGTTCCTCATCGTTATCTACTTCCAAAGAATTTCTGGCTAGAAACTACAAGATAATTTTAACCTGTGACTATTCTGGGACTGAATTGCCCACATGCCCCATTCTTTAGTCTTTAAAAATAGCTTCTGTGCATAGGACATTGAAGAAGTATTCGAGCTGTTGTCAATGCTTGTGACATCTAAAAATAGGGAAGGGGGTTTGCTCGGCCTAGAATTGGGGTGGATGTAAAGTTGTTAGACCTTAGAGGCTTCCTGAGATTACATTAGCCAGACTGTTCCTTGAATAGCAAGTGACTAATTAAACATATGTCTGTAGAAAGAAGTATCGAAAAAGGTATGGACTGTAGGTCAGAAGGATAGTCTAATTTTGTTATATTTAAATACATAGAAGGGTTTAACTGCAGATTTAATCCTTATCATAGATCAAACATGTTTCCTACAAAACATCTTCCCCCATTGGTTTTTGTTTTACAAAAATAAGCTGAAAAGTAGGAATGTATTCATACATAGCTCTTAAAAATAAGGGCAGTAAAAAAGAATAGACAGATTTATAGAACCAGTTAAGTTACTGTGTTTATACAAACTAAGTATAATACTTAGAATGTGTTTTTGTTTTTAGATTTTGATCCTTTACTTGATTCCCATCCAACTTGGTAGTCACTGCTACAATAACCCCTCTCTTCTTTATATCCTTTTTTGAAACATTTCCAGGCTTCTCAGAGAGCAAGGGAGTGCAGCCAAACATTGGCATGCATTTCACATTGAAATAAAAGTTTTTACTGTTATTACTCTTTTCCCAAACCCTGCTTAGGAACATATTTCCCATATTCTCCTTTTTCTTCCAAAGTCATAAATATCATTTGGAAAGTCCTTTAATTGCTCATTCAAGACTCTAAAGTCACTAGAGAGACTTTCTAGGGTTTGTTGGCTTATTTGGGGGCTGAATGATTTGTTTGTACATGAATCAACAGATTGGGTGAAAGTTGATGAGTCTGATGACTATTGGCAGGTCTTCAGAACATTTCTCTTTTTTAATTTATTTCTTTAAATATTTCCCAATTACATGTAAAAAATAACATTTTTTGAAAAATTTTTACTTCAAAATTCTCTTCTTCCTTCCCATCTCTCACCCTTCCTCAAGAAGGCAAGGAATTTGACTTTAATTATACATTTGAGGTATACATGCAAATTATATATGCAAAGCATGTTTCATGTCAGCTAAGAAATTATTTTTCTTGAATTAATTCTTCGATTCTGTCTTAGAAGCTTTTTTTTTCTAATAACCTACATTGTAGAGAAATCTTCACCAGATTCTTAAACAATGCATTTAGCAATGAGACTCCATTGTTCTTGCAATAGATCACCTCAGATAGATAAACAACTGCAGAAATCCCCAATGGATTATTGAAGCAGTTCCTTAGTTGTCCACATTTCTCAGTAGATTACTAGTTCCTTGTAACTTCTCCTACAAGCTTCTCTATAACATTCCACATAAATATATTGTTTCTATGCTGGTTTCCCACTATTCAAGAGAGCAGATCCTACCCTCTTAGCATCTCTATAATTAACTACTAAATGTGAACAATTAATATATCAACAGTTATCAAAAAAATGGCCAATGATTGTCACTCTGGTCTTACGGTAGGGAACTGATCTCAGTCTTAGGGGTTGATTGTATAGTTCTCTGATGGAATATGAAGGGCTTAATCTCTTTCTTCAGATACTTGCTTCAATATATTCTCTGTCCTAACTCCAGAACAGAGATATTGTCAATATTCCTGCTAGTACTATTAGGGATAACACTCTCTTCCTTGGTCAATTGCCAAATAAACTCCATATTCTAATAATTCATTAGTCTGGTTGTCAGAGGTTCAACCAATCATTCAACAATCATTTATTAAGTCATTACTATGGGCCAATCACTGTGCTAGGTGCAGGGGATAAAAAGAATGACAAAAATAATACCTGGTCCCAAATAATAGGAAAGATAATATGTAATTAAATAGGTCCCGGCAGCATACATACAGGGTTAATGCAAACACACCCACATATCAGTTATGTTATACTGAGCATTCCTCTGGTATGAGAATTGGACCAGATAACCACTGAGGTCCTTTTAACTTTCATCATCTGTGATTCTATATATCTTTGAAAATAACTTAGAGGAAAGACTTTAGCATTGTAGGGCCACAAAAAACCCTCTTGCAAAATGTTGAATTTGAGCTATCTTGAAGGAAGCCAGGTATTCTAAGAGGCAGAGTTAAGGACGAAAGATGTTCTAGGCTTAGAGGACAAGGTGAGCATGTTCTAGCCCACAGGCAGCCAATGTGCTTTCCTGAACCCAAATTCTCATTTCCATGGTGCTTTTTCCACCTTTATTTTTCTTCCTCTCCAATAAATTGAGTGTACCCTAACTCAGTTCTGGTTGTTAGGGTGCTAGCCCAAGATGAGGTCATCTCATAGATATGTGCATGGAAACAAAGGGTGCATTTTGAAGCCACTTTTGGTCTGCTCATCCTGGCAATCACAGAGTCGGTTATGGGCTGACTCTCATTAGTAGGGACAATTAGTACAGGTCAATCTATAATGAGAATTGTTCCTTGAACAGTGTCTAAGATACCAGTATCCACAGCAAGATGGGACGCAGTGGTGAAGAATTTAATAATAACTGACAAGTCAGAGAAGAGAAATCTGAAAATGATAGCCATGATAATAGCCATTTTTTTAATAGCGTGCACCTACTAATTACTATAATTACTTTAAAAATGGATCATACTCTATAAGGACATTTTATGTTTTCATTATAATTATGCTCATTCAAATTAAGAAGAAGAACTTTGGTATCTAATACAGTCTGAGGAAAAATACTTCCGTTCTGCTCTTGACCTTTTCAAAATTCCATGCTTTCATTATTTGAAACTAGGTGACTGAGGCAGGAATGTTTTGCTCACATTAGCACAATGCAGAAAGAGCTGGAAAATATGAACATTCTCTGACTGCTATCTTTCAATCCTTTTTTCTCTTGGAAATCTAATATAATCCCCAATTTTTTTTAGGGAAAAAAAGACTGCTAAAAAGGTGTGAATGCGGTTAATTTAGGATACAAATCCAAATCAATGTCACCAAATAAAAATAAAAAGCCATCATGAACAGGTGAAAAAAATAATATGAGCTTACTTTGTAGAAAGTACTTTGCAGTGTGGATAAACATTGAAAAGCCAGAAAGTCCCTACTCTTAAGTAGTTTACATTCCTATAGATGAAGACAAACATCAATTTCAAATTATATGGAAAGGCCTCATGTTCCTTATGGTGTAGTGACAAAATACATGGTAATGCATCTTCTTTAATATTATTTCCACTGATATAATCATATCCATTCATGACAAGGCTTTGGTGGAAAGAACTTTCTCTTCAATGTCTTTAGTAGTTGTTCCTGCTGAACAGGAAGAGACTATAGACCATCCAGGGCACATCTCTACAAGAGTTAGTTCCTTGGGTTATGGCTATAGGAATTGAAGCATTGTTGAATTGAAGCATGGAGATTAAGGGAAGGGTGAGGATATTTGGAGTTCTCTTGGTTTCAAGGTCTTAGATTTTTTTTTTACAATATTTTAAAGAAGTTATTGCAGTGACATAACTTGTCCAGCATATACCACCTCATGTCCTTTTCTCAGTGTGCCTTGCTGCTTCAGACAGCCTGCACTGTTGGTGGCAATTGCTTGGCACTTGGTCAGTGGGACTAGCCCCTTATTAATATGTTAGTTCCTTAGAATATGATTATGAGAGATGTATAGAAAGTAGAGCTAATCATCTGGAAGGCCCAACTATTCTAGTGGCTCATGGGCATACTTGTCAATCATGGCAGCGGGTCAGCATTGGTATTGGTAGTGGCAAAGATGGGAGGTCCATTCTCTACTAAGTTTGTTACACTTAATGACGGCTATTGGAATTAGGCTAGAAGCAGGGTTTCTCATCCGTGGAGCACTACCGTTGTCTGAGCTATTGAGCTCAGGGTCCTGGACTGCTTCCCTGATAGTCTGATGGGTAGTGTTGATTGAAGTTGCAGTGGTAGTTTGACTCCTCTATCTCTCCCTTGGGGTGCATTATTGCTTCAGCTAAAGTCAATTCCATGTTTGGGGAACAACATGAACTAAGACACTAACATGTGAAGGTAGGAGAAGAAAACAGGAAAAAATTAGAAATATTAAGTGATCCTCTTTAGTGTCAGCGTAAGTGTGGGCTGGGAATATTGTAAAATGTGTGATGGAAATACTGTAAATTATAGCAGAAAGATTGAAACCAGATCATGGAGGACTGTGAAGCTAGTATAAGGGTGGTTACATTATTAAATAGGAAATGGTACCAATGGAGGTTTCTGAACCAAGGGAGTTACATTCTTTAGAATGACCATGTGGACAAGAATGTTGAGGAAAAATTTTAGATACTTTGGTGATGGTATAAACATACACTTAGATGAGAATAAATCAACTAATCTTTCTGTCACTGAATATATCTCATTAGTGACTTCTGCTTACTTATTTCACTTTCTCAAAATTTTTTTTTTTAAATCTAACAAAATCATCAGGGAAACAGCCCCACTTTTTTCTAATAGATACTAATCACAGACACAGATATAATGACATCAGGTGAGAACTGTAATGTAAACACAGCTGGTTAGTGGAATTTCATATTATAGTATAAAGCAAAATTTTCCTCTATGGAAGTCATAGTCTGAATTCAGCAAATCAGCATGGAAATTTAGGAAGCTTTATTCTTTAGAAAAGAAATACGTATATGTAAAAGATGATCAAAATCTCAGGAGTCCCAATTGATTGAAAACTAGAATAAGAGAGCTATGAACCTGGACATGAGTTTGCATGTCCTGAGTTTGCATCTACCTGCTGCCTGCGATGGCAGCAAATTCAGATCCTCACTATGGCCATTTGGAAAGCCTACATCAACAAACTCAAGGTGAATGGGGCCTGTCAGAATGCAGTCATAATAAACTATATAAACATAATAAACTCTCTTTGGTCGTCTGGGCCACCACACTCAGGAAAACCTTAATCAGGGTAGTTGTGGTTTTTCCCTTTGATTCTGATCCTTCTTTATTTGAATTACTATTCATTCTGTAAAAACTAATTAAATATCACTTCCTTTAGGAAGGCTTCCATGATTCTCTAATTAATTCTGATTACACATATGATGTCATAAAAACTATTTTCCATATCAGACATATTATAAAAGAAAACAACAATTAAATAAAGTTAAAAAAATATGCTTCAGTCTACATTCAGGATCCATAAGTTCTCTCTCTGGGCATAGATAACATTTTTTATCTTGAGTCCTTTGGAAATATCTTGGGTAATTGTCTTGATCAGAGCAGTTAAGTCTTTCACAGTTGATCTTCCTTACAATACTGCTTTTACTCTATATAATAATCTCTTGGTCCTGCTCACTTTACTTTGCATGAGTTCATTCTAGGTGTTTTTTCTTTTTCTTGAAACCATCCTGTTCATCATTCCTTATAGCACAATAGTATTTCATCACAATTTAATGCCACAACTTGTTCAGCCATACCCAAATGATGGACATCCCCTCAGTTTTGAATTCTTTGCTACCACAAAGCTGCTATATATATATATATATATATATATGTATATATATATATATGTGTGTGTGTGTGTGTGTGTGTATACATATATATATGTTTTACAAATAGGCCCTTTTCCCTTTTCTTTGCTCTCTTTGACATACAGACCTAGTAGTGGTTTTCTAGGGTCAAAGGGTATGCACAGTTTTATAGCCTTTTGGATACAGTTTTAAATTGTTCTCT
>NW_020954548.1:5507962-5547513 GCF_900497805.2 Vombatus ursinus
TATGCACAGTTTTATAGCCTTTTGGATACAGTTTTAAATTGTTCTCTAGTCTACAAGTCCACCAACTGTGCATAAGTATCCCAATTTCTCCCTCATCTACTCCAGCATGTGTTTTTTTTCTCTTTTCTGTCATGTTAGCCAATTTGATAGGTGTGAAGTAGTAATTCAGACTTTTTAAAATCTGCATTTCTCCAATCTGTAGTGATTTAGAGCTTTTTTATGTGATTATTGATAGCTTTGATTTCTTATTCTGAAAACTGCCAATTCATATCCTTTGACCATTTCTCAACTGGATAATGGCTCCTATTTTTATAAATTTGACTCAGTTTCCTATATATTTATAGGTCTTTATAAGAAAAACTTGCTAAAAAATCCAGTTTCTTTTTAATTTTGGCTTAATTGGTTTTGTTTATGTACAATCTTTGTTTGATTTTTTCAAGAACACTGTGAGGTAGGTAGGGCAAATATTTTCATCATTACTTTTTAAATAAAGAAACTGGTCTCGGAGGAATTGAATGCTTTCCTATTATCACATAGCTAACAAATGTTAAAGATCCAATATTCAAATCTGTATCTTTTAACTTGAGGTTCTGCACTCTTTCTGCTGTACCACACTACCTCTCAGATAAAGAAAAACCTCAAGAATCAAACCTTATTGTGAAGTAAAAGACTTACTTTCCTGGTTCAATTTCAGTGGAAGCAAAATTGTCTTTTGGAGACAATCATTCAATAATTGATGCTTTGTCTTTGCATCACCCAAGCTACTTTCATAGTATTTGAAAGAAACAAATAGTGGATGAATGAGATTGCAATTCCTGACTTTTTAAAAGGCATATATTGCTTCTCTTGGCTGTATGCCTTTTGCCATAAGTTGTGATTGTTTGCTAGGTATTTCTAAACAAACTGAGGATTGAACTATAGATATAATATACAGTAAGGCTGGGGTTTAATCAGAACTCTATATAATATAATGATTCCAGTCTAATGAACTACAGATCCAAGTTATCAAGGTTTATTTGAAAGCCTGGGCAAGCAATCATATAAGATGGCAGGAGACCCATGTGGCTTTCTTTCAACACTTTTCATTAAAGTTCAATAGCTTCATTGATTCTCAAAGAGGGGAGTCCACTTGACAGGGCGAGATCAAGTGTTCAACACTCTAATGCTGAAGTTGAGTTTATTGATGCCTGTCCAGCCAAATTCCTTTTAAAGAAACAAGTCTTCAGAATGAAGAAAGCCTGGCAGGTGTTCACAGGGATGGGATTTTGGATATTTGCTGAGTTGGTATCATTTGACCTGCAGTTACTTTGAGAATATGAAATGTGAACAGCACAATTAAAAAAAATCAATTTGTTAAACTATTTTTATTCTATCCTGAGTATATCTATTTGCAGTTAAAAACTATTTCTGCATGCAAATGAGGATTAGTTCTAAAATGTGCTCAACATGACAGAACTTGGAACAAATGCTGTCTCCAACAGCAACATGCCCTATAAAAGAAAGGGAAAAATGTCACAGGTAACACAATCCCCACAGTACTTCCATTTATGATTTCTTGATCCTTACTGTGATTCTATATTTTTTTATATTCAAATCATAGGAAAAACATCAACAATGACATTTGAGGAGTTGGAGAAAAATTCTAATCTAAAGTACATGATTATATTTTTACTGTTAATTTCTACACACACACACACACACACATACATATATTTTAAGAATTATTCTCAGTGATATGGTCACCAAGGCACTAGTCCTCATCTACAGCATACAGCAATCAGTATCAACTGGCATTACCTGATTATTTCTACCTGACACATTTTATAAAACTATTGAATGAAATGACTTGCAAGCAGGTGAACTGTTTATGCAATAAGCATGACTAATAATAAATAAATATTATGAATGCTGCAGGCACATCCATGAAATATTGGAAGAATGAAGCCTCCAATGTATTAGGTGAATTCCTTTAAGGATTATTTCCAGACAGATGTGAACAATAACTACACAGGACAAGAGGGTATGGATGAATTATGATCTGCACAGGGGGAAAGGATATTTAGATTGATGAAGCCATATACGAATTGAAGGATAATTGAATGAAATGAAATTAGTAATGCCAATCATGTGTGTGAGCATATTCCACTATACATACAAATGAACTTAAATGCAGAACATACAAATATCAGGCATAGGTGTTAGAGATTCCTTTATTTGCAATCCTTTTTTTCCAATTAAGAGGGAAAAAAGACCCAGGAAGGGAAAACATTCAAAAGTCAATCAGCTGAGATGAAAATTCTTCTTTTAAAATGGAAATTACAATGAATCAGAAGATTTCTGATAATTGTGGAGAGACTAGTATAAATGAATTTAAAGGAAAGAAGAAGCAGAATCCAAGAAAAAAATACATAATGACTGTTGTTTTTGTTGTTTGGTCATTTCAGTCATGTCCACCTCTTTGTGACTCAATTTGGGGTTTTCTTGGCAAAGGTACTGGAGTTGTTTGCCATTTACGTCTCCAGCTCATTTTACAGATGAGGAAACCGAGGCAAATAGGGTTAAGTTACTTGTCTGGGGTCACATAGCTAGAAAATGTATGAGGCCAAATTTGAACTCAGATCTTCCTGACTTCAGGCCCAGTGCTGTATCTATAGCACCACCAAGTTGCCCCTTATACAATGACTACAACAACAAAAAATAAAATACCACTGGGCAAGATGTATCAGATTGAACAAAAAATCAAATAACATTGACAAAAATCTACAAAAATGATGGACAAAGGCAACAGACTCAGCTACTAATGTTGGAACATCCATCCTTTCTATGAAGAAATGTATAAACTATCAAAATCATGTATAATTTCAGTTATAATGCCTCTATTGAACCATTTTTTATTTACTGTTTTGAATAATGTACTTTGTGGAGAAAACTGTTCACATGTTTTGGTGGAGCTGATTGTATTTTGCCATTAAGGGGCAACCAGGTGATGAGGTAGATAAGGTACTGTACCTGGAATCAGGAAGAACTGAATTAAATTCTGACCTTCATACACTTACTAGTTATATGCTTTTGCATAAGTAATTTAAGCTTTGTCTGCTTTAGTTTCCCCATTTATAAAATTGCATAATAGAGCTACTTCTTTTGTGAGGATAAAATGAGATAAAATTCATCTACCTACATATCTATGTATCATCTATCTTTCTAGGGTTTATGTCCCTATAATTTTTGTGTAATATGTGTGTATGCATATATACATATATATAGTGTGTGTGCATGTACGTATATATTTATATATACATACATACATAGATCTTTTCATCTCTCTACCTAACTATAGTGTTCGCATATATCTCTCTATATATAGACACATGCATCTAGTGCTATAATTTATTTTATTTTAATATGCATATTTGTTAAAGGTAAATTTTATGTGTGTATGTGTGTGTATGTATTTCTCATACTGTACTCTAAACCTATCCCCTCTTTGTCATTAAGTGGATCATGTTTCACTTGTCCTTAGGAATCATGGATAGTGGTTATATCTAGCATATCTTTACATCTTTAAGTGATAGGGTTTTTTTTGTGTTATTACTGTATAAATTATTTGCCTGGTTCTACTTATTTCATTGTTCATTGGTTTATAAAAGTCTCCAAAATTGTTTACCTTTATAATATTGAAAACAGAGCATAATTTATTCTATAATAATAATTCTTTATTCAGGTTCTCCTTATTTCTCTCTGCACTAGTTCATATAAGTCTTATATCTTAATGTGTCACTTTGATATCTATCTCTTCATTTTTTACTGTACAGTAGTATTCTATCACATTCATATGCCACAACTTGTTCAACAAGGTGTGTATGTGTGTGTGTTTGCTACCATAAAGAGCTGTTGTAAATATTTTTGTGCAGATAAGACCATTTTCCAATTTCCGTGTTCACTTTTGGGTATAAGCCTAGCAATGGTATAACTGGGTCAAGGGGACCCAGTTGTGGCTATTGGTTTATAATTATTTTTGTGTATATCTTGGGAACACTTTGCAAAAGGATTGCATCCAATTTCAGGTCTACCAATAGTGAATCAATGTACCTCTTTTCTCACAGTCCCTTTAACATTTATCATTTTTCTTTTTCTTCATTTTTGCTAATCTGATGGTTATGAGATAGAATCTCATAGTTCCTTCAATTTGCATAAACAAAGTTGTGCTCAGAGCCCTGCTATTTAAGCTCATTTCTGAACCTGTCTTTAGAGATATACATGAACTATGACTTCTCATTACCTCTGGAAAGGATGATGGATCATTTTCTTAGGTCAAAGACTGTTGGTCATTTTTTGGCCACAGATGGTAAATAGGCATTTTCTTGATGTACATTGGTATTAAAAGTGCTTTGTAGGTTTCAGTAAAATATTTCATGTTCAGGAAGTTGTAGTAAACACTGCCTTGAGAAGCCAATTAGAATTCTCCACTACCAAAATACATATAGCTTTATAGCCCTTTCCAAATCTTAGCTCAGGTTGGTGCTTCCATTTAGTAACAAACAACAACTATTTAATAACTACTTATTATATGTCTTAGGGGAAAAGAGGATTGGTTGACATGATATTAGTTAATATCCATGAATAGCAAATCGTCTTCCATTTGATTGACTCAAACTTTTGTACCTATATTGTGTATAGCACAATCTGAGTGTTGGGCATTGGGGCTTGGCTTGTTTCTTCCTTTGTCTGTTCCTATTTAATTTGCAGATGTAGCTTTGGTCTTTCTAAACCTCCACTTTGGTTGATCTCCAACTTGATTCCCTTCTCTCATTCTCTTGGTCTTGAACTCTTATGATTTCTGAATCTCTATTTTACTTCTTATCCTGCCCTGTTGTCTTCATCTCTCCCTATAGGATGGGCTTCAACTAAGCATCTCATACCTGCATCCTGGTCCCTTTCTCTTAAGAGTGTATTTGGCTCTTGTCATTTAATCCTTGTTCATGTGCCACCAAGGGGTAGTATACGGGAAGTAGTGCACGAAGACATAATCTACTTGGGAATGTGTCGTATTAGGATGTTTCATATTATTTTATTATAAGCCCTCTCAATGACAACTTGGGTTTCTGTAGGGCTCTAAGGTAAAGAAAGAACTTGACTTAAAACAATCTCATAAGCTAGGGCTTGCCAGCAGCTTACATCAACATCATTAAAATCTTGGGTCATGTTTTCCTTGTATGTATTTTAGATATTCTGCAGTGATAAATTGAGTATTTGTTGAAAGACAACTTTCAGTTTAACTCCATATTCCTATTGTGATTTTGGCTATTCTTTCTCATGTAGTCTACTAGGTTCTTTTAAGCACATTGATCTGAGTGCTTGCTCTTTGCCTATGTCCCATGGGTGTTGCACCTTTGTTATGTACTTAGTTACTTATCATCCACTCACTATATCTAACTGCATGCCCATATTGATTTAACATGCCCTGCTACAGTAGCACAGAGCTCAGTTTTAGAAAGTACCTATTTTGAGCCTGTTTTAAATTCAGACAACTCTTCATCCAGTCTCAGAAAACATATAATTCATCTAAGGCACATGGCTTAGGGGAATAAAAATCTTTTTTACATATCAATGGGAATGTTAAACTTCACTACAGCAATTTTTCCTTGTTCTGGAAAGGCTTGTTAGTTGAGGAAATGACTTTGTCCCAATTATCACTCAGATTATGATGCATTTCTGCTCATTATGTAGAATACATATTGCCCATATTAGGGCATGTAGGTCTAAAAGTATGTATGTCATGAATGGATAATGTAGACAATAAAATGCATCTAGAATTGAGTTAGAGGAAGGAATTGGGCTGAATAAAATTTGAAAAAATAGTGTGGTACTGTCAAAGATCTCAATTTAATTCTTGTCACAAAATAAAAGATATTAAGTGGTGAGGTTGAGAAGGGCTTTAAAAGTAAAAATCAGGATTTTTTTTTTAATCTTTTTGTTTCTTAAGGTAATAGGGAGCCACTAAAGTTTATTGAAGTGGAATGTGGGAGTTGACATGGTCAGTCCTGTGCTTTTGAAAATTATTTTGGAAGTTAAGTAAAAGATAAGATTAGTTAAGAAAAGATAAGCTAGAATTAGGAGAGAAGACATTAGGAGACAAATAAAGAGGGCCTGCACAAGGGTGGCAGCTATATGAGTTGTGATAAAGGCATACATGCAAGTGATATTATGAAGGTATAAATGAAAAGACTTGGCAACAGGTTGAATATGTAGAGTCAATGGGAGAAATGAGTCAAGGATGACACTCAAGTTGAGAGTCAGGGTAATTGGGAGGTCATCAACAGTAACAGACAATTTAGGAAGGTGAGAGAGCTTTGGGGAAAGATTACAAGTTCTGTTTTGGACATGCAGTCCTCAAGTTACGTAAAAGACATTTAGTTTAGAAATGTCTAATAGGTAGTTGGTGGTTTTGGATACAGCTCAATAAATGGATCTGAGGATAGTGTTCATAAAGATAACTGAATTCATGACATCTGACAAGATTACAAAGTAAGATAGAATAAGGTGAAAATAGAAGAAAGCACAGGTCAGAGCCTAGGAAGCCACCCATATTTAGTGGGAATGACCTGGAAGAAGATAACAAAGGAGACTAAGAATGAATGTTCAAACAGGTAGAAGGAGAACTAGGAGAAAACATAGAAAGAGGGAAAAAAAACCAGAAATGGAATTCTGGAGAAGAGATTGATGAAGACTTTTAAAGGTTGTAGACAAGTCAAGAATGACGAGGCTTAAGAAAGATGTGATGTGAAAATTAGAGTGTATTGTCATATTTGGAATGAGTAGTTTTCACTAAATGATTAGATTAGAGAATATATAAAGTATTAAGAGTTTACTGTGTGTAATGCAGGATGCTAAGGGAAGAAATATAAATACAAAAAAAGAAAAAGACAAACCATGCCCTCAAGGAGCTTACATTTTAATAGAAGAAGAGAACATAAAAAGAAGCTGGGAAGGCAGGAGGATGGTACCCACATGAGATTAAGGTGAAAGTAGTTGGAGGAGTCAGGAGCGGGGCCATCTTAACAATGATCATAGGTGACATGAGTATTTTCTCACATGGAGTTTCAAACAGGAATTCTCTAATCAGAGAGAGGCAACATGAGCAAAGGTGTCTCCATTATGAGTAGACCTCTTGGGCAGAGGTGAAAAATAATTAGTAAAATTTGGTGTCTGGAAAGCCATGGTCCTTTAAAAGGGAAATCTCCTTCATCTGTTTGTATACTGAAGGGATGGTATTAATAAGGGTATCTGAACTCTTGGTCTATGATTAAGCATAATCTTAATACAGAGATAAAGCATATACATTTGTCTCTGCAAAAAGACATTCCTTTGGTCAATGTTTCATGTAAGCTGTTCTGGAATTAATGGAACACAATGTCCAAAGAATAATAACATGGGAATTCAGTCTGAAAAGGGAGATAAGCAACATATCATCCTTGGGACCTCATTTTCCTCATCAGTGAAATGGGGAGTTTGACTACATGAATGTTCTCTGATGTCTCTTCTACATCTAAATCTATGGTTCTATATCTTGTGCACCAAAATATAATAGATACTGTGTCATCAAGAACATATTTTATCAGAAAAAGAAGTTGGGCAATCAGGTAGCTAAAATGAGAGATATAAAATATAAATTGAACTATAGTCAGACAGGTACCTGAACAAAAGTTAAAAGAAGCAAGAGAAAATATACAAAATGGATCTTTCTTAGAGTAAGGAAGACCTGAGATTGAATTCTGCTTTAAGCACTTACTAGTTCTGTAACTCTGGGGAAGTCACAAAATTTATGCCAACCTGTTTCCTCATCTGTAAAATGGAGACAATAATGATACCTACCTCAGAGGGTTGTTATGTGAATCAAACCTTATAGGTTGATATGTAAAGTAAAATAATATTTGATATTTTAATTCCCATAGCAATTTTATAATAAATAACATTAGTATTGAGAATTTGAAAAAAATACAGTTGGGAATCACAATAGAATGAGAGAGGATGAGGCTCTGTGATATATATCATTGGAGAAAACACATATAGTAAAGAAATCACAGTGCTGGGGAAATATTGAAGAGTAGGTATACAGCATGCCAATTATTTCTAGAAGAATGTGTGTGAATATATTAAAATAGTGTAACTTTAGAAAAAAAGAGATTTGCAATGTACTGTCAACATTTGATCACTATCAAATGAGATAATATGTCATAATGGTCTGAATATAGGTCAGGTCATATTTTTCTGAAAATACAGTTTGCATGAAACCTTAGTGTAAGCTATAAATTGGTGCTATTCTTGCTGTATTTATATATATATGTGTATATATATGTGTATATATATATGTATATATACATATACATATATATATATATACCAACATATATTTCTTTTGGCAGGTATGGCCTATATTTGGACCAATAGTGCATTACAGTATCTGAGAAATTCTTTACAAATTATAAAGTGCTACACAAATATAAAGATTATTATGTTGTTGTTGCTATTGACATCACTAGTTTCATCATTATTGAGATGAGAATTGTTTCTTTTCCCATCATTAGTACACTCACAGCTCTAGAGGTAGGTTTCCCTGTATTCAGTCTTTCTCCATCCGATTCATCATACACTTGTCTATTAGATTTGTTTTCCCCAAACACTGTTTTCCTGTTATCTTTTGTTAAAGAATTCTCAATAGTTGCATACCCTGTAGAATCAATGCCAAACTCCTCAGCATGATAATTCAAGGCCTTCCATAACAATGCACATTTTTACTAACCATACTTCTCTCCAATTTCTTTGCTTTCTGCTCTAGGCAGACCAGTTTTCCTCAACACCCTACAACAATTTACTAGCACCAAAGTATATACACCATGCTCATCTTTCATTCTGTTGATCATCTGGTACCAGTAGCTTCTGCCAAGCATAGTTAAAACAGTCTCTCCCTCCATTCCACCCCTCTAGTGTGTACACAAGCAGGTTAACTACCAGCTTTCTATGAAAGCTTCTCTGAATCATCAGGCTATATGACTCTGTCCTTCTTTAATTCATTTTGGATATGCTGTCTGTGACAAACACTTAGCACCTTATTAAGCAGTATATTATTTTGATCTTTAATTATTTCATGTCTATTTCTTATCTCCCTAATAAGAAAGATTAAAAACTCCCCAAAGGCAGGGATTATGTTTTATACATCTTTATTTTCTTTACAAAATTGAGCCAAAGAAGATGCTCAGGAGCATGCACACACACATACATACACACACACATACACACACACACACACACACTTCCTGAATGATGTTCTTTCTTTTCTTCATTCTGTTCTCTTCTATGCTTTAAAAAAGTCTTTAAAAAACTCTTTTTTCTTTTCTTTTTCTTTTCCTTTCTTTATCCTTCTCTTGTGTAATACCTCCCCTTCCTTCCTTCCTTCCTTCCTTCCTTCCTTCCTTCCTTCCTTCCTCCCTGTTTTTATTATCTTTCCCTACCCCGCCTTTCATTCTACCTCTTCATTGTGGAAAGTATTTCCTATTTTTGTAATGTTTGCCACACTTATGGGTACATAGTGAGATCTCATTGTTGCTTTAATTTTCATTTCTTTGATTGTTAGTCACTTGGGTCATTTTTATCATAATATTATTGATAGCTTGACTTTTTTTTTCTTTTGAGAACTACTGGTCACATCCTTTGGCCATTTAAATATTGAGGAATGGCTGTTTGTTATACAGTTAAATCAGTTCCTTATATATCTTTTATGTAATATTCTGTTCATAGAAATTGCTGCTAATACTTTGCACAGATAATGTTCCCTTCTAGTTTTGTTTCTATAAATCTTCTTAAATTTAATGTAATCAAATTGCTTGTTTTATTTTCCGTGATTTTTACTATACCTTGTTTACTCATGAACTCTTCCCTATACATAGTTGACAATGGTTAAAACAGATTTTCTTTTTTTCTGGATAATAATAACATTTTTGAGTTTAATATTTGCTAGACATTGTGCTAAGCACTTCATAACTATTATGTCATTTGATATTCACAATTACCCTAGGAGGTAGGTGTTACTATTACTCCATTTTACAAATGAAGAAACTAAGGCAAATTTAGGTTAGGTAATTTCCCCAGGGTCACACAGCTAGTAAATACCTGAGGCCACATTAGAACTCTAGGTACACTGTTCTATCCACTGTGGAACCTAGCTGCATGAATGTTGAATTCATTTGGTCATTATATTACAGTTATTAGGCATCCCAGGTAGGACCAAGAAATGTAATGTTAGTAGGTGTTCTACCCATGTTTGGACAGAGAATCTAAGCCAGGGGTGGGGAAACTGAGGCCTTGAGGCCATATGTGGCCCTCTAGGTCCTCAAGTGTGGCCCTTTGACTGAATCCAAACTTCACAGAACAAATATCTTAAATAAAAGAATTTGTTTTGTAGAACTTGGACTCAGTCAAAAGACCACACCCAAGGACCTAGAAGGCCACAAGTGTCCTGGAAGCTAAGGGTTCCCCATCCTTGGTCTAAGCAGTATCTTACTTTAGTTATATGTAATAATAATTCAATATAAGCAGTGAGTAAGCAAAGAATTGCTTGCCTACGTTTGTTGTGGATAGCAATCACCTTTTTTTCTTTCTTTTTTTTTTTTGTGAGGCAATTGGGTTTAAGTGACTTGCCCAGGTTCACACAGCTAGTGAGTGTCAAGTGTCTGGTCTGAGGCCAGATTTAAACTCAGGTCTTCCTGACTCCAGGCCTGGTGCTCTATCCACTGCACCACCTAGATGACTCATAATCACCTCTTTTTGCAAGGCATCTGATGGAGATGAAGAAAGGAAATCTCTCAAACTTTTTACATAAGCCAGTTAGCTAGAAGACCTCTAAGGTCCCTTCCAGTTCTCAAATTGCATAATTCTTGGATTCTAGCTCAGTGTTGATATAATACAGTGTTCTTTAAATTAATGCATCAAATAAAGTAACAAAAACAAAAACCTTAATACTTAATACACAGACTCATGCTTCACACTGCTTGTGAGGATTGTATTCTATACTGTGTCAGCAGTATAGACCAGCTGGTAGGACACATTATGGGGAGATATTATTAAAATACTTAAAATATGTATTTTTCCAAGGGACTCAAACTATACAAGAAGAATAAGGTAGAGTCAGCATTCTCTTAGCAACTTGCCAAGCTCAGCATGTGCTTACTAGATTTTAATGGATTCATTTGGAAAAAAGGAGTGCAAAGTTTCAAACATAATTTAACACATGCTTCATTTTTACTTTTAGTTTCCCACAGGGAAGCAAGACTAAAAGTCTTTTTTTTTTAATTTTCTTTTTGGGACCTTATTTTTCTCTCACAGTTATATCTGGTATTGCTCTCTCCCAAATTGATTGGTTTTTGGAAGGGGTAAGGAAAGGTTTCATATTTAAGGTAGATCTTAAGTTGAGTCTTAAAGGAGGAGAGGGACTGTCTTAAGTGGACATAAGAAGGGGAGTGTATTCCAAACATGGATAACAAAGACAGCTGGGAGGCACAGTGGATAGAACATAAAATCAGGAATATGTACCCCAGACATTTACTATTTGTGTGACCCTGAGTAAGTTACTCAACTCTGTCTTCCTCTGTTTCCTCATCTATAAAATGGAGATAATAATAGTAACTCCTTCACAAGGTTAGTGAGGATAAAATTAAAAAATACTTGTGAAGTGATTTGCAAACTTTAAAGAACCACATGAATACTAGATTTCATTGCTTTGTTTTGTTTTTTTGTTTTTTTTTTACAAAGGCAT
The DNA here is from genome assembly GCF_900497805.2 of Vombatus ursinus. Taxonomy (NCBI): domain Eukaryota; kingdom Metazoa; phylum Chordata; class Mammalia; order Diprotodontia; family Vombatidae; genus Vombatus; species Vombatus ursinus. Next base: position 5,519,772 of record NW_020954548.1, read on the forward strand.
TGCTATGAGATTGATTATCCCAAGGAAGAAAACGAGGAAGCCAGGTTGCCTTGATCTCAGAGTGAAGAGGGAGAAGAAGCCTTTTCAACGAGAATAGAAATTGAAGCCAGATCGTGAAGGGCTTTAACAGCTAAACAGAGGAGTATATATTTTATCCCATAGGCAAAAGGGAGCCAATGAGCTTACTTAGGAATGGAGAAACATGTCATGTTTTCTTATTTGTACACATGGCATTCCACAATAGAAGGCAAACTCCTTGAAGATGGAGTATAGTTTGCTTTAGAATTTATATCCCCAATAGCTTAGCACATAATTGGTGTTTAGAAAATATTCCTTCACTTGAAATAAATGGGATGGATTTGGGGAAGACAGAATCCTTGAGTAGAATAGCTGTAAGCAAACATTTTTATTTAGTCCACTTAACAAAACATCCATGTGGTATTTAGTATAACTTTCGATCTCGCTTTGGAATCAATTAACAAATAGTTGTCAGTGTTCTCCTAGAGTACTTTTGTAGTCAAGGATCTCAAAGTCTCAAAAGATATCCTCTTCTATTTCCATATAGTTCTGATCTTTTCACAATCCTTTTTTATGCCAAGTCAAAATCTGCCCACATTTAACATTCAATTTTTTTTGGCTGTGCTCTCTGAAATGACATAGGAAAAACAAAACAAAAACAAAACAAATTCTTCTTTCATGCTAAAGCTCTTGAGATGTTAGAAGGCAAAAATAGTGTTCCTGCTCCCTTTTGTACTACAGAGTAAATGCCTCCAATTTTTACAAACAATTCCTGTATGTCATATACAGTTCACCGTTCTGATCAGGTTCCTCTGGATGTTCTACAGTTTCTCAAATTTCTTTTTTTTTTAAATTTATCAACAATCACTTCCATAAGCTTTTGAGTTTTAAATTTTTTCTCCTCCTTCCTTCCCACTTCCCTCCCCAAGACTATGCACAATCTGATATAGGCTATACATATACATTCCTATTAAACATATTTTCACAATAGTGATATTGTAAGGAAGAATTAGAACCAATAGGAGGAACCACAAGAAAGAGAAAACAAAACACAACAGAAGAAAAAAATAACAAATACTATGCTTCAATCTTCATTCAAACTCCATAGTTTTTCTTTGGATGTGGAAAAAGTACAGCCACAAAACTGAATGTTGCACACTCAGGATTTTAAGTTTACAATTAGAAAAGTTCCACTGGAGGGGCGGAGCCAAGATGGCGGAGGGAAAGCAGGGACTTGCTAGAGCTCTTCCCCAAACCCCTCCAAATACCTACAAAAAATGGCTCTAAACAAATTCAAAAGCAGCAGAACCCACAAAAAAACAGAGTAAAACAAATTTCCAGCCCAAGACAACCTGGATGACTGATTGGAAAGGTATATAGCGCTGGTCTGGGAGAGGAGAACAGTTCAGCATGGGCATGCAGGCTGCAGTGACCCTGGAGCAGGCCTCAGAGGACTGAATCGTGGGCAGCTATGGTGGTTTCCAGAGTTCTCAATGCATGAACGCCAAAGACAACTTAGAAGGTCAGTGGGAAAAGTCTGTTACTGTGGTGAGAGAAGAAGCTAGATCTCAGCCACCCTGAGGGCAACGGCTGGCTTCTGAGCTTCAGGCCTACAGACTGAGGGGGGATTGCAAGGATCTCTTTGCCAGGGCTGAGGCAGGAATCTCTTGCTTAACCTGTTCTTGGATCTGGGTCACAGTTCTGAGGGGCCATCCTGGGGTGAGGAGGAGCACTGGTGTGGTGAAGCTTGTTGTGGTGGTGGAGAGGAAATACCTTGCCCCTTATCATAGAACCTTGGAAGAACTGACACTTTTCAGGTCCCTAGAAGTATCTCTGAAAACAGCCATACAAACCCCCAAAGCTTGGGACAGTACATTCTCCACACTGGAAACAGACTCTTACCTTAACAAAGAGTTTAAAACTCAAGTAATTGGTTGGGATACATGAGTAAGCAGCGCAAAAAGAATCAGACTATATTATCTTACTTTGGTGACAAAGAAGACCAAAACATACAACCAGAAGAAGAAAACAAAGTCAAAGTCCCTACATCCAAAGCTTCCAAGAAAAATATGAATCAGTCCCAGGCCTTGGAAGAGATCAAAAGAGATTTTTAGAAGCAAGTAAGAGAAGTAGAGGAAAAACTGGGAAGAGAAATGAGAATGATGTAAGAAAATCATGAAAAGCAAGTTAATAGCTTGCTAAAGGAGACCCAAAAAAATACTGAAGAAAATAACACCTTAAAAAATAGCCTAACCCAAATGGCAAAAGAGGTCCAAAAAGCCAATGAAGAAAAGAATGCCCTAAAGAGCAAAACTGGACAAATGGAAAAGGAAGTCCAAAAGATTACAGTGTGGAGAATGTACTGCCCCAAGCTTTGAGGGTTTTGTGCATCTGTTTTCAGAAATACTTCTAGGGAACTGTAAATTTTCAGTTCTTCCAAGGTGGAATGATAAGGGGTGAGGTGTTTACTCCTTTCCTGACCTGTGCTGTGGCCTATGAGTGACCACAAGTACTCTTTTTTGCCTTGGAACTGGGAGGAGGATTTCCTCTCTACCACCACTACAAGCTCCACCATGCAAGCATTCCTCCTCATCCCAGCATGGACACCCAGAACTGTGATCCATATCCAAGCACAAGCAAAGCAAGAGATTCCTGCCTCAGAACTGTCAAAGAGATCCCTGCAATCCCCCTCTTATCAACCACCTGATTCCCCCTCAGTTTGTGGGCCAGAAGCTCTGGAAACAGCCACTGCCCTGGGGCTGAGCACGTGGCTGTGACCAAACTTCTCTCTTTCACCACAGTCACAGACTTTTCCCACTGGCCTTCTTAGTTGTTGGTGTTTGTGGGTGGTTTCCACATAGTGGAACACTATGGTATTTGTGGGTGGTTTCCACCAAAGCTGCCTGCGATTCAGTCCTCTGAGCCTGCTCCAGGTTCACTGAGGCCTGTTTTGCCTGTACGCCCATGCCAATCTGTGCTCCTCTCCCCACCTGGTGCGATATACCTTTCTGATCAACCATCCAGACTGTCTTGGACTGGAAATTTGTTTCACTCTGTCTTTTTGTGGGTTCTGCTGCTTAAGAATTTGTTTAGAGTCATTTTACAGGTATTTGGAGGGATTTGGGGGAGAGCTCAAGCAAGTCACTGCTTTTACTCCACCATCTTGGCTCCACCCTGATCAGCGATTTTTAATTAGTTGTTTTTATAGCTTCTTTTTAATTGCATGTCCAATTCACTGATGTCTTCTTTCTCTATTTTTTCATGTAAGCATTTAGAGATATAACATTTCTCCTAGGAACTGCTTTGGCTGTACCCCATAAGTTTTTCCATATATTATTGATTGTTTCTATGATTTATTGTTTAACCCACTCATTCTTTAAAATTGGACTATTTAGTTTCCAATTGGTTTTTAGTCTACCTTTCCATGGCCTTTTATTACATGTAATTTTTATTGTATCATGATCTGAACAGGATGCATTTTATATGTCTTCCTTTCTGCATTGGATTGTGAGGTCCTTATGTCCTAATACATGGTCAATTTTTGTGTAGGTGCCATGTACAACTGAGAAAAAAAAAATGTTTATTCCTTTCTATCCTCATTCAATTTTCTCTAGAGGTCTGTTATATCTAAATTTTCTAAAATTCGATTCACCTCCTTAACTTTTTTCTTCTTTATTTTGCGGTTAGATTTATCTAGTTCTGAAAGGGGGAGGATGAGGTACCCGTCTAGTAATAGTTTTGCTGTTGATTCTTTTCTGTAACTCATTTAACTTCTACCTTATGAATTTGGATGCTATACCACTTGGTACACATTTATTTAGTATTGATATTGCTTCATTTTCTATGGTACTTTTTAGGAAGATGTAGTTTTCTTCCTTATCTCTTTTAATTAGGCCTATTTTTGCTTTGTCTGAGATCAGGATTGCAACACCTGTTTGTTTGTTTGTTTGTTTGTTTGTTTGTTTGTTTGTTTGTTTGTTTTCTTCACCTGAAGCATAATATATTATGCTCCAGTCCTTTACCTTTATTCTGTGTGTATCTCTCTGCTTTAACTGTGTTTCCTGTAAACAACATATTGTAATATTCTGGTTTTTAATCCACTCTGCTATCTACTTCTGTTTTATGGAAGAGTTCATCTCATTCACATTCACAGTTATGATTACTTGTATTTCCCTCCATCTTATTTTTCCCCATTTATACTTTTCTCTCTCTTTTCACCCTGTCCCTTCTCGCCCATGTTTTGCTTCTGACCATCACCTTCCTCAATCTGCCCTCCCTTTTTTCAGTGCTTTCCACTTTTCTTTCCCCTTTCCCCTCCTCCTTCCCTATAGAGTAAGATAAATTTCTATACCCAATTGACTCCTTCTTTGAGCCAAATGTGATGAGAGTAAGGTTCAAACAGTGCCCATGCCTCCCTTCTTTCCCTTTACTAAAATGGGTCTTTTGTACCTCTTCATATGATGTTATTTGCCCTATTCTACTTCCCAGTATAAGTCTTTTTGTTCACCCCTTATTTTTTTATATCATCACATCAAAGTCAACTCATACTCATACCTATTGTCTATGTATACTCCTTCTTAACTGCCCTAATAGAAATACACTTCTCTAGTTGCAAGTATCATCTGTCCACGTAGGAATGCAAACAGTTTAGTCATATTGAATATTATGTTTTGTTTTGTTTTGTTTTGTTTTGTTTTGTTTCCTCCTTGCCTTTTAATTCTTGTCTTGAGACTTGTATTTGAAAATAGAATTTTCTGTTCAGCTCTGGTTTTTTCATCAGGAATGATTGAAAGTTCCCTATTTCACTGAATGTCCATCTTTTCCCTGGAAAGATTATGCTCTATTTTACTGGGTACTTGATTTTTGGTTATAATTCAAGCTCCTTTTCCTTCTGGAATATCCTATTCCAAACTGCATTTTTTTTTAAAGTGTAGACTGCTAAGTCCTGTGTAATCCTGACTGTGGTTCATTGATATTTGAATTTTGTCTTTCTTGCTCCTTGAAATATTTTCTCCTTGACCTGGGAACTTGGGAATTTGGCTATAATATTCCTTAGGATTTTCATTTTGGGATCTTTTTCATTAGGTTATTGGTAGATTCTTTAAATGACTATTTTACCCTCTGTTGAAGCCTCAATTGGTTATGAATCCACTTAAATGTGTTACCGGTGCACATCTCTGTCTTATTCTCAAGACTACTAAGACCATCAAATGTCATCCTGAAAATTAGATATACTCTTTTGTATTCCATATCTAGATCAGAATGTAGTCATTCATTTTGTTCATGAGGCATATCAGGCTGTACAGTGCTCCTCCATTGAGATCTATCATTTTTTCCCTTTAATACTTACCTAATGCCTTGCCTTATATTTCACACAAGAGGTTTGCAATTTCTATCTTTTTTTTGTTTGTTTGTTTTGGAGGCAATTGGGGTTAAGTGACTTGCCCAGGGTCACACAGCTGGTAAGTGTCAAGTGTCTGAGACCAAATTTGAACTCAGGTCCTCCTGACTCCAGGACCTGCATTCTAGTCACTGCACCACCTAGCTGCCCCCAATTTCTATCTTGCTGACTATGGTAAGTTACCCTTCTATCTTACCTATGTCTACAGGATTTCCTTGATCTCATCCACTTCTAGCATTTTATAATTCTATGATTAAAAGTCTGTCTTTTCCTGTCTTTCACCTCTTCTTTCATTCTACCAAATTTTTACCCTACCAAATCTCACCTATGTGGTCTTTTTTCTTTTTATTGTTATAAGGATAGAGAGGATGTTTATCAATGTCTTACATGGAAACCAAATACAGATACATTACAATAAGCTAGGAGGAAATTTTCGTTGCTGCCTTTTACTTGTAACAATATAGGGCCTGGAATTTGCTTGTGTAGATGAATTATGCAAATTATTTTTTTTTCCTGAGCATCTTCTTCCTGAACTACCTTGCTTTTAAAATAAGATGTATTTGCATAAACTTAGAAAAAGTAGGTAAAATACTTTCCTCACAAGAGTTCTTATATTGATAGTTATGTGACTTTGATTACACAAGTTCTTGTGGGTCAACAGTAGTACCACCATAGGGACTTTTCTGTTATAATCAGTTTGTAAGAGTTCTGATTTGCAGTATTTTTATTAGTTGATTTCTTTAACATCTTCAACTAACAATAAAGTATCACAGTAATATCTGACTTTAGAGCATTACTGTGCATTTTTCCCCTATTCTATGTAGTTATATTGAAATAACACTTATTTCTGCAAGTACTTTTCTTGCTTGTATTACACACTTGAAAATGCTACCCCTACCACACACAATTTTTTCATTAAATATTTGTGTTATATGTATTTTATAGTTTGTTTTCATAACACCTTACGATTTTACAAAGTGTTTGCCTCCCAATTACCTTGTGAAATACATAATGTATCTCTGAGGATCCAATTTCACAGATGAGGAAACTAAAAGAGAAGTTAAACAACTTTGCCAAGATTTTAAACTGGTATGTGGCAGAGATAGTACCTATATCTAGACTTTCTGATTCCAAATACACTGTCATTTCTAATTTGCTATTCTGTTTAAATAGATCAATAGATATTTAGATAGATAGATAGATAGATAGATAAAATGAAAGATAAAAGCAATACCTGCTCTCAAGAAGCTGGTATTTTAGTGGTGATGCCCATATGCAAACAACTAGATAAGAACTGTGTGTATATCTGTATGAAAACATGCATATGTTTCTCTGCCTCTGTCTCTCTTCATATATATGTATATATATATAAACACATATGTATATATGTATCCATGTGTATATACATATATATATTTATACATATGCATATATATATATACACATACACAGGCACATAGACACACAAATATACTCAACTTCTGTGTATGTATGCATGCATATAAATGCTATCTCTTCTATATATAGCTTATTATGTATGTACATATGTACATCTATGTCTATATACATACATATTGTGCATTTTACAGATTATTTAAACAGGATAATTTGGAGGTAATTTCAACAAGAAAGTACTAGGAACTAAGGAAGATCAGGAAAGGCCCAATCATTGTGAGAGAAAATAAACCAAAAGATATACAAACACAAAACAACAGCAACAAAACCTTTTATCTTAACTTAAGCTAAAAAGATTGAAATGTGTCTTTAATATAGTCACAAAGCTTATAAGATGCTGTCTATTCCACCAAAAAGAGATATGCTACAGTGCTTGATATAGTTATATGTTATATATTATAACAGGTCTAATGGCAAGTGAGGTCTAGTGGCAGGAGGGACAATACTTGAAGTTAAGAATACTTTATTTCAAATTCTACCTTTAATATAAACTGTGTGATCTCAGTAATAACTTTTATTTGTGTTTGTTTCAATATATTCACTTATGTATTATTAATTTTTAATTATTTTTAAATGAAGAAAAATCTATTTTCTCTTGCTCCTGCCTCTCATGGGGTGGGGAGGGGAGGGAAAGGATACTCATTTAGTCACTTGGTATTCTGGTCAATTTTCTGTGACTATAAATTATAGAGATTTTTCATTTAAGGAGGAAGTTTCCACATCAGAGAACTGCCCACAACGATGAAATCATAGGAATGGAACAACAATAACAATAAAAATAACTATATCATCATCATATGACAGAGTTCAAAAATTCTTTAAGATAACTCATTGTCCTGCTATTGGTATTATTCTTTTATATTCAATATGCAAACTATTGCAAATGCAATTAAACCAAATGATTTGTTGCGATTGAACAAAATTATTTGGAGCCAGTGATTGTGCTACATCTGTCTTCAGTTCCTGTTACTGGGGAGACTGAGGCTGAGACAGATTCTAATGGATTACTTGAACTTGGGAATTCTGCCCCACAGAGGCCTGAGAAGATTGGTGTCTACATTTAGTCCGGTACCAGTAAGGTGAACCCCCATACCCTATGGAAGGGCAAAATAGCTCACATGCATGCCAATCATCAGTAGAATCAGGCCTGGATGTTGCTGCTGCACTTCTAGCCTGGGCAAGAGGTACAGAGAAGACATAGTATGTTAAAAAAAATGGATGTAGGTTCATCTCCTATAAATGTATTGAAAGCATCTTCAGGACAACTTTGATAAGTATTTCTTCTTGATTCCACAGAATTACTTTTGCAACATTTTGAAATCTTTTCAATCCATATAATTTGGATGTTTTATGTATTCAGTAAAGTAACATATTTTAAAAACATTACTCTTAAAAACTTTAAGGATTTATGTTATGTCTGAGTAGTTGTAAACAAATCTGACTGTAGTGAGGTTATCTCTGGGCCCAAAAGAGTTTATTTGTTAAATTCTCAAGTATATTTGGGGTTGTGCATATGTATGCATATGCATTTGTCATCTCTTTGTTAATAAAGACTAGTGAACTTCTGGAATAAATTCTAATTCTAGTCATCTGATCATATCTTTCTAAGCAGTTAGTAAATCTAATTTTTGTGCAACCTATAGAAACATTGCACAATTTCTACTGCTTCATTGCATAATCTTCACCTATCAGTAAGTCTGAGTTTTTAAGGATGTTTTCTGTAATGTCTTGTCACAATGATGTGAACATGAATCACTTTCACAAATATCATCATCATCATCATCATCATCATCATCAACAGCATGGTTATTATTATAATTATTATTGTTATGGAAAAAATAATATTTCTTTACAAAGTCCGATGTAATTCACTCCCAAGCTTTACCTTTTTAATGTATAGCAATAAAGGAAGTCTCACTGTCTGACCCAATTGAGCTCTTTTTTGGTACTCTTTCTTCACTAACATTATAAAATCCTATTGCAGTGCATTATTAACATTTAATTATAGCTCCATCTGTTTAATGTGGATTTACAAACATTGTGTGCTTATTTGTGAGGTTTAAATTATCTATATCAGCAAATATTATGAAGGATTACAAACATCTGGATGCATGATCCTAGGTCTTTGGAGTTGGCATTTAATGGAATTATCTGGTTTCCCTTTTATAAAATCACCAGGAAACAAGAACACAGATTTTTTTCCCAAAAAATGACATGCCTTGGATGAAACTGATGGCAATAAGTGTGATAAACTGTGTGCCAGAAAGTTCTCAGTATTCACCGGAATTAGGTATAGCAGATGTCACATTAACATTTGGCTGGTAGGAAGACAGAGGAGTGATTGCAGTGGGGAAACATTAGGCATAGTTATAATGGGCTTTCAAGCACGTGAATCTCTCACTTCAGGAGACTGTTCAGTTCAAAACAACTGAACCAATACAAAAGGGGACAAATGCATTTGCCCCCCAGAGGAAAAGGTCAATTCAGTCCTTCCTGGAAGCTCATTTTTATCTATTTCCTAAATCCTAACTGTTTGTAACCAATCATTTATCTAAATGAGTCAAACTACCTTCTGATTGAAGATGCAATGAATTAGTTAAGAATTATGTGTGCTGTTTAAAAGGCAATATGGTATAGTGGAAAAGGGACCAGTCATGCTCAGGAGCATGCCAGTTTATTTGGAACCAAAAGACCTCAAGGTCTACCTTAGTCATTTACCATATGTTTAACCTTTAATAACTAAGCTATATGTTCTGTAAACTTCTTTCTCTTCATCTGTAAAATGGGAGTGGTGATTTTTTTTTTTACTAACCTATCTCACACTCATGAGAAAATTCAGGTAAAGTGTTTCACTACCATTATATAATGTGCAAATATAAGTTGCCATACCAAAACTAAGTATTATCTAATTCATTAATTCAAAGAATTAGTTTCATGATAGACTTTACTACTATCACTTAGAGTAAGTTCAAGATCACTGAAGATACACAAAAGTATGTACCAACTATTCAGCTTTGATGAACATGAAGTACAGACTATATGTCAAGGGGCTATCAGGAAACATTATCAATTATTGATACTAACAATTCAATTTATATGATAATTATTGATATTTCTCTCTCTCTTTTCCAGACTGCACTCTAGATTTCCTTTACCATGCTTCATCTTGAAGCCTCCCTCCAATTCTGGAATTCATGCATTAGAGGTATAGTTTTATGGCTTCTCCCACTTATTTAAAATATTCTCCTTGAACCCCCATTTGACTTCCTTTTATGTATAGTCTTCCCTCTCGAAAATGTAAGCTCCTTGAGGGCAGGAACTATTTTTCTATTTGTATTTGTGTTCACAGCTTAGCTCAATGTTTGACACTTAGCAAGTACTTAATAAATGCTTATTGACTGATATTTAACTTAATTAACTCAGATTACAAAATATAATACCTTTCAAATTTCTCTGCATGTCCCCATCAAGATTCTTTTTGAATTCATTCTCACAGTGTTAGAAGTTGTGTATATGTGGGGGACATGAAGAAAGGGCAAATTAACTCCGAAGGACTTTTAAATTATGAGATTTATTTTGTGAGCAACTTCCCAGGATATAGAAAGTTACCATAAATGACCACACCCCTTGATAGCTTCATTTCTTTCTTTCTTTCTTTCTTTTTTTCTTGGCTAGCAATGGAGTTAAGTGACTTGCCCAGGATCACACAGCTAGTCAGTGTTAAGTGTCTGAGTCCAGATTTGAACTCAGGTCCTCCTGACTCCAGACCTGGTGCTCTATCCCTTGTGCCACCTAGCTGCCCCTGACAGCTTCATTTCTAAGCTTTACACAAAGTCCTTACAACATTACAAGAATAATAATTAATTCAAAATATTAGGGATTATAAAGTGTGATGAGGGCACTATATCATGCTATGCTTTCTAACTTCTTTATATGTAATATTAATGTTAAATTTAATTATATCAAATGTCTGAGCTTAACATGCAGTCTTTCCCCATAAAGTAGACACTAGTGATTTCTAAGGGCTTCAAGGATGTCCACTAACTTGAAGGGGTAATGCATACAGAATATAAAGTTCTTAAGCGTTTTTAACAAATCTAATTCCTACTACCACTAGTATTAAGCATATGGAGACATCAGAATACTGAGAAAGGAGGGAAGGAATAACCTGAAGGAAACATGGTCAGCCCCATGTGGTAAACAAACACTTTGTGCAGGATAAATCACTGGCACTGAGTGAACTACAGTGAGGTAAAGAATCAGGGGTCATAGAATGTCAGAGCTGAGACACACTTTAAAAAATATCTAATCCACTCCTCTCATTTTATGGATAAAGAAATGGAGGGGCCCCAAAGGGGAAGTGACTTATTCCAAGTTAAAGAGGAAACAAATGTCATATTTGCTACTTGAACCCAGGGCTTCTAATTCTAGGGACAGTTTATGTCAATCAGTCCAAATTGGGGTGCACAGGACTAAGGAGATCAAGGAGAGAGGTAAGCTTGAGCTGGAGGGACAGACTGCAAAGACATGGTCAAAGAGTCAAACAAATTATGAACCAGGATTGAAGTGAATTGACTTTTCTGTTAAACACCTGTGTGTCTTTGGACAAGCCATTTCACCTCTAATGTCACTTCCCTTGCCTCAAAAATAAGGATTTTAATTTAAATCATCTCTAAGGTCCTTCCCAACTGCAACATTCTCTGAGTAGTGTTCTCTAGAAGCCAGATAGTCAGAACCTAAAATGAACACATGAATAGATGAATGAATAAATAAAAAAAAATTCATTAAGCATCCAATCTACACTAACCATTGTGCTAAATACTGGATAAACAAAGAGAAAAACAGAAGATCTTCCCTGCTCTCCAGGTAAACATATTCTAACTAGCGGAAATAAAGAAAGCTCATTTTCAAGGCAGATGGAAAAGTCTAAGGATGTCACTGCAGGGCACTGTGACAAAGTCCAGGTATCCTTAAGTTAAATAAGTAAGCCAGATGAAGGTGCTGGGGACTGAAGGGTGTCAAGGCAACCTAGAAGCAAGTGCACATATGTCAGAGAATGCAAGATTTGAGAGGCAAAACATGTTGTTTCCCTAAGTCTAGACACTTTTATTATCCTCCAACCTTAGTAGTTTCAAGAGTGAGGTCAGCTTGGGAGCTTCTAAGTGAAAAAGAGAAGGTCCATTAGGAAGAGCTAGGAGAGGTAGAAAACATAGCTGTTATTAGAGGCATATCTGGACACGTACCCAATTTGATTTTGTGTTAATTTATTTGAAGCTTTAATATCACAGGAGAACTATTTTCATTTCAATTATGGCCAGAGTGGTTTTCAGACAATGGAGTCACCTCAAAGGTTGAAACAATGAGCTGTATGATAAGAAAAGGAGCTGAACTCTTTATTTGCTATGCGCTAGTAGGCCTTAAGCCAAACTAAACCAGCTCCTGTGGGAGCCAGCATTAAGGAACCAGCTCTTTGCTACTCATAAAGTCTCATTTTTGCCATCACCAGGAAGTAAAAAGAAAGCAAAGCCAGGAAATTCTAGTTTTCATTGTAAACTGCTAGCAGAAAACAGAATAAGCTGTTTCTATTATGTTAAGGTTTTCAAAACAAGATTCCCGGATTATATTATTCATTTTCACCTTCTCTTCATTTCCAGCAGGAAATCTTGTCATTTTAATTATCTTCCCTTCCTTATAATACATATGAAAGTCGAAGCTGAAATCACCATTATTGCTAATGGCCTTTTAAGAGAAGCATTTCTTAGAATCTAATAATCTCAGATTAAATATCACTTTAAAAACTATCTTCAGAGAATATATCAGAATGAAAACTTTTTACTTTAATTTTAGTTAGCTTATTATGTGCAAATATGATAACCTGACAGGTAATAGTTAATTTGACTGTTTCTTTCCATAATGAATGATTCTAGACCAATAGAAGAATTGCTACATTGACTGACAGAAGATGCTACTCAAAATACCTACTAAAGACAGAAAGTTTTTAAACAATCTTTGAGAAAAAAAGAGTTTTGTATGCACTGTTACTCCAATTCAGTACAAATCATTTGACACAGTTCAATCCAATAAACATTTATTAAATGTGTGTATAAGGTACTATGTTAAAATGCTATCAAATACAAAGATGAAATAGAAAGCACGGTAGCTTTCCTTATGAAGCTTAAATTCTATTAAAGGATTACAAAAGAATAACATATTCTCTCTCTGTCTCTGTCTCTCCCACCCCACCCACCCCTAGACTTGTAATTCCCTCTGTGAGGAAACAAACCAATGCCCAGTGAAGATCAGTACCTCCTCTGCAGTTCTTAGACTTTGAGGCAATAAGTGTTTGGATGACTTGCCAAGGGTTACACTGTCACAGAGACTGTATGTCTAGAGCAGGACTTGAATGTCTCTCTACTTGACTCTGAGTCCATTTTCCCATCAACTAGCCTTCATTACCTCTCAGATAAGTATATAAATGATAATTTGGGGAAGAGAAAATGATGACTAACACAGGGGTGGGCATCAGGAAAGGCTTTCCTTAGGAAATACTATATGATCTTAACTTTTAAAAAAGAAATAGGAATTTGAGGAGGTGGAGGTAAGGAAGTAGTGTATTTTACACATGAGGAATAGACTATGTAGAGAAAAAGTGACAGGAGATGGAATGCCAAGTTTGGAAAGCAGCAAATAAGCCAATTTGATTGAAACATAGAATGCAAGCCGTTCCAATAAGAGCAGAGGTAAAACAAGGATGCACATTATCACCACTATTACTCAATACTGCACTAGAAATGTTAGCATTAGCAATAAGAGAAGAAAAAGAAATTGAAGGTATTAGAACAGAAAATGAGGAAGCAAAACTATCATTCTTTGCAGATGATATGATGATATACTTAGAGAATCCTAGAAAATCAACTAAGAAACTATTTAAAACAATTAACTACTTTAGCAAAGATGCAGGATATTAAAAAAAAAACACATACTACATCATCAGCATTTCTATATATTACCAACAAAGTCCAGCAACAGGAGATAGAAAGAGAAATTCCATTTAAAATAACTGTAGACAATAGAAAATATTTTGTAGTCTACCTGCCAAGACAAACCTAGGAACAATTTGGAAACAATTACAAAACACTTTTCATACAAATAAAATCAGATCTAAATAATTGGAAAAATATCAATTGCTCATGGGGAGGCCAACCTAATATGATAAAAATGGCAATTCTACCTAAATTAATTTATTTATTCAGTGCCATACCAATCAAACTACCAAAAAATTATTTTGCAGAGCTTGAAAATATAATAACCAAATTCATCTGGAAGAACAAAAGGTCAAGGATACCAAGGGAATTAATGAAAAAAATAATACAAAGGAAGGTGGCCTAGTCATACCAGATCTAAAACTATATTATAAAACAACAATCATCAAAATTATTTGGTACTGGCTAAGAAATAAAGTGGTGGATCAGTGGAAAAGACACAGTAGTAAATGACTATAGTAATCTGCTGTTTGATCAACCCAAAGACTCTAGCTTCTGGGATATTTTTTGCTCTCCTAATTTTCTATGTCTAAATCATGTACCCATTTCAACTTTCTCTTGGTATATGGTATGAGATACTGATCTACACCTAGTTTCTGCCATGTTATTTTCCAATGTCCCAGCAGTTTGTCTCAAATAGTAAGTTCTTATCCCAGAAAACTGAAGCAAACAGGGTTAAGTGACTTGCCCAGGGTCACACAGCTAGTAAGTATCTGAGGCCAGATTTGAACTGAAGAAGAGGAATCTTCTTGACTCCAGGCCCAGAACTCTATCCACTGTGCCACCTAGTTTATTTTTTGGTTTTCAACATTCATTTTTATAAATGAATAAATGTTTTCAACATTCATTTATGCCGCCTAGCTGCTAGGTAGCACAGTGGATAAAGCTCTGGGCCTAGAGTCAAGCTGGCTTGATTTGATAAAAAAAATTCTAAATGGTTAAAGCTGTATAAAATTTGAAAGGTACATCTTAGGAAATAATAGAATCTGCCTTCCTCAATGTTTTCAACTAAAAGCCATGTAAAGTCCCAATGATATTTTGAAAATCTTCTAGATTAAATCATTGATGGCCAAGATGACTTCTGAAATAACTCAAATCTGAGATTTTGTGATTCTCATTGACAAATATACAATCTTAATATTCTATATGTGATTTTCTAGAGTCTCTCAAAAGTCAATTTAAATCTATTAAAATACTTTAGGGAAATTCAGAGTATTTTAAGAGAAGTAAGCTGACTGCCGCCCTGGAATTTATAAATTGGAAACATGCTCTGCCCTTGTAGTCTATATTTTTGCTTGCATATTTCTTCAGCACCTCCATTTAAGGAGGGTGTCCAGGCCCGCCATGTCTCATTCTTTTCCACACTGTAGTCTGGAATTTCTGTACTCCATCATTGGGTATCCTTTTCTTAGTCCAACCACCTTTCAGCTTCCTTTGTGTGTTACCTCCCTCAGAGTATAAATTACTTTGGTCATCAACTGACTTTCTGCTTTTATTTATATTCCCAGTGCTTAATACAGTTCCTGTCACATTATGTTCTCTCTCTTACTATTGAAAAATGTCTCGCTCCCACTCTCTGGAATGCTTATCTTGTAAGTAAACAAAAAAAAATGCCTAAAATACTATCGGTATTAATTTAATACTGACTACCTTTAGTATCTTTAGCACCACTCAAAATGATTTAAAGATATTGTCTTTGACCTTGTCATGTCTAATGACATCAACTATAGCAAACCAACTATGGTTTCGTAGGAAAGGAAACTTGACAATGCTCTTCCATTTTCAAGACAGGTTTCCCTGTTTCTGTTTTCATCTAATGTTTAATCAATATCTATTAATATATTCATCCTTTAACAGTATAAAATAACACCATCTTTATGGATCCTTCATCTTCAAGATGATCTTAACTTTTAAGTGTTTCTAGAATGATTGAGAATCATAAGAATGAATGGGTAAGGACCAAGAGGAAGCACCAAAAGACTCTTATCCCTTTTCATCTGTAATACATTGTGAGTTTTTGTTGTTGTTGTTGTTTTGTTTTGTTTTTTTTTTTCAGAAAATTATTTCATTTCTGTCATTTTAATCTTAGTACTTGGGACAGTGTCTTACACATACTAGGTCATGAGAACTGTTGTTATTGAATTAGGTTTAGTCTAAAGTAGATGGATAGAATGACTATAAGTCATATGACAGGAAAAGGCAATTGCTTCCTGGTATTACTTTACACAGATAAAGCATTAGCTCATGTCTACATTACAGTTAGAATTCAGACTCACATTTACATTGTCTAGGTCTTCTTAGATAAGCTTATTTCCATGATTCAAGGATCATTGATATTGCTAGTATGGAGAGTCTCTCGACAATGCATATATGACAGTCCTTTCTAGCAAGACATGGGAATGACTGTTTGGGCAATGGGGGGCCAAGTTGTTAAAAATGCTAGGAGTTATATTTCCTCCAAGAAAGAAAAGGATTTTTATACCAGGATCAGGGTGAGAAGGTAGTTTTAAAGTATGAGTTTTAAAAATTATACCAGAATAGAATTAGGGGAGACACAAGGAAAGAGAGAGAAAGAGAGAGAAAGAGAGAGAGAGAGAGAGACAAAGAGACAAAGACAGAGACACAGAGACACACAGAGACAGACACAGAGAAAGAGAGAGAAACAGAGAGAGCAGTTGTATCAGTGGCAAGCCAGGACAGCAGCAGTGGCAGATGAAGGATTTTTCTCAGTTTTAATCTAAGCCCTGTAGATGCTGGAACCTTTCTTTTGCTTTCCTTGGCTAACAGGTCAGCTTGTTAAGAAAAGCCAATCTCTGAAAAAATTAAAAGTGGTTGGAATAATGGCAAATCTACCACAATCTTTGTTTTTTCCCTTGTATTCCATTTCCCTTAGCAATTGTTGACAAAACAAAATACTAATGCTTTCTTTGGTATTTAAAACTTTTACTCTCTGATTATTTACATTTTTAAACAATTGTTCCCTAGATAATGACAAGATAAGTGAAAGAGCATCCTGAATTTTTGTTTGTTTGTTTGTTATAAAATATCTGAAAGAAGGATGAGAAGCTTTTGGCTATTTAAATTCAACTTGCTGGATGGTAGGTCACTCTACAGTCTTGACTTTCAGCAGATTGTCTGTGAGCTCAACATACATTATGACACTTACCTGTGCTTTGTATATTAAAGCTGTTTTAGTTTACCTAAGAAAAAGAGCTACCTAGAGGGGCAGCCTTCAATCTAGACTAAAATTTTCATCAACTAATCTCACTACTTCTATGTAGACAGGAGGGAGAGAGGAGTAGAGAACTCAAGAGGAGGCCTCCCTCTGATTCGGTCACAATGATCTCTGCTGGGTCATATATCTAATTGTATTAGTAAATTGTTCACTGATCATAAAACACATCACTCCAATGATGAACCTCACCTTTAGCCAGTTTAACCAATCCTTGGACACACATCCCCAGATTCATATTCATGTCATTTCCAAAGTAAAAAAGTTTACCAGAGTGTGTGCTTTCCTTAAAAAGGTTTGAGTTTCTTAGCTACTTTTGATATCATGAAGAAACATCAACCTAAGGAATTAATGAACAATTTGGAAGGACATAAAATAATAAAATTTAAAAAGCTCAGAATTGGAAGGAAATTCAGAGGCCTAGTGCAACCTGAACAAGAATCTTATCTACAACATATCTGACAAGTAGTTCTCTTACTTCTGGTAGAAGATATCTAGTGAGGGGAAAACCACTATATCCCAAAACAACCCATTACATCTTTTGATAGCTCTAATTTAATATAGTATTTTTTCTTACAAAAAATTTGTACAATTATGAATTTTAAAATTAGTCACTATAATTATTTACTATAAATTATATATATATATATGTTAAATAAATATATAAATTATATATGTGTGTATGTGTATATACATATACATACATATGCATATATCTGTATATGTGTATATATGTATATATGTGTGTGTGTATATATATATATACACATATATATATGTATACTTAAATTAACAGCATTAAACAGCATTGTCAATGTGCCAAATATACTTTACTTGGAATGCTTAGATATAAAATATCTCTAATTATTTTTCACAAGGTTTAGCATTAGCCGTAATATTCTATTTAAAGTAAAAATTAGACATCTCATGTTGACCATATTCAGTTATATACATATATATATATACCATATAGAGTTATACAATACATATAGTTATATATATATATATATACATATATATATATATATACACACATATAGTGTCAACCTGAAAGTTTGGTTAAAGAAGGCAAACAAGTTAGGTGATATATGATTATATTGTTTATTCCCCTTAAGCTAGTGAATCATGGATACATGGGAGCCAGAATGTAATTCGTAATTCTGACTCAGAGATTAAGTAGAATGGGAAAAATTTTTATACACTTAGAGTGATCAGACTCAGAATGTCTGTGTCACTCCAGATATAGTCTCCATATGTTTGTTTGTTTGTTTGTTTGTTTGTTTGTTTTAATAATAGTATGGAACAGGAAGTTTCTTAGTTGAATCGATTGTACATACAGTAAGACAGGAGAAATAATAAAGTGTCAGTAGAAATTAGGATCCCAGGATATCTGTGTTTCCCCTCCATAGCATAAGTCCATAGCATAAGAAAAGATCTGACTGTTTTAGGCAATGTCTGATCCCAGACATCCTGTCCTTAATCATCACCAACAGGAAGAATGCTGGTCAGTCTCATCTGGTCCTATAGTTGCTGACACAGGAAGGGTCATTTTTAGTTTACGCAGAGAGAAAAGATTAATTAAGATTTTTGGCCCTTATTGGGGCTCAATTGATCTTAAATGATTGTCAATGGTTACATGTATATAAAGTTTTGTATTTATATAATTTTGAATAAGGTCAACATGAGATGTCTATTTACATATGTGTGTGTATGTGTATGATTTGTCACAGCTACATACAAACAATGTAAGGCTAGTAGGGCAGATCAAATCAACTATGCAACAACAGGTTGGGGATGTTCAAAAGGAACCAGAACCCACAATATAACTAGATAGATAGGATCTGCAGTATAGTGGAATTCTGAGAAAAGTAAAGAGGTTTCAAAGACTCAAACGCATGGCCCTGATAAGTCTAGGATATTTTGAGTTCCAAAGGAATCTGCTGACAGAAAACATTGCTCAATGTCCTGAAAGGCATCTGCGTTCAGGGATTATAAGAAGTACCAAATGGGAAACATGGAGGACAACTTTGATTCTAATGCAAAGAATATTTGAAGAACATGGAGCTCCAAAGACCCATACATTTTTGTTATAATCAGAAGAAATTTGAAACAAAGGAAGTGAGCTCCGATTCTAATTTTGTCAAGGAAAGACATGTTAGAGTCACTATAGTATATGATATATATTAATGTAATAACACCAACAAGGAAAAATTAGCCTACTCTTTCGGTGCCCCACCTCAGTCTCCCCCTTCAATGTAGGGCCATGAATCAGTCGTCCATGACTCTGAAAACTTGACGGAGGTTGTTGAGGCTAATTTGGCCTCAACAGAGACCCCTTGTCTGTATTGACACAAGGTAGCACTGTTTCTCTCATCCTCCTCAGATAATTTCTTAGCTGAGTAATATGACAAGACTGCCTTGACAAACTTAGGTTATTCTCTATCTGGGACTTTTTAAAAGAATGGGGATTACTGGAAAGTGCTGAACTTCCTATTAAAAGCTTAGTGAAAACTCTGAGTTAGCAAAGTTCATGCTCTTAGAAAAAATCCACATTGTTTCTTTCAATCCTACCATGGTTTTTTTCTCCAAATCGCTGTTTCTCCAATTCTAACCTGGATCATTGATTACTGTTATTAGCTTGCATACTTTTCATCCTCAGGAATAGAATAATGACTAATGTTATCAAGTTACCTACTTCTTTAGAATGGGTAAAATTAACCAGAATTTCAGTCTGTTGTAACAGGATTGAGAAGGTAATTTTCTGTTGGTAAACAGGTAGGATCTCTTTCATTCAAAACTGATTTATCCATTGAAAAATGGAGGCTGTGAATAAGAGAGGTAGAGAGATGTCCACACAATCTTAATTCTGGCAGATATCTTAGAATATAAAAGGTACAGTATTGCTCCCCACCCTCAGGAGGTAGGGATAAAGAAGCATAGACATAGAATGAATCTCATGTCATGTGACTTGACTGGAAATGCTATGTGGACATCAAATATATATTCAGGTCTTCTTTCTGTGTGGTTCTTTTTCTTCTGTGGCTGTCTGTCTATGTCCCTATTTCTCTGTCTCTGTATCGGTATCTCTGTATCTGTGTCTGTCTCTCTGTGTCTCTGTCTCTGTCTTTCTGTCTCTGTCTCTTTGTCTTTGTCTCTCTCTCTTTTTCTCATTTTCATCTGGAGAGTGGAACAATGGTTTGTAGCAGTGCTCCTCAAAAGGGCAAAGGAAAACGAGATAGTTTCTCTGACCACCTATCTCTTCTTTCTCCTTCTCCCTCCACACCTGGGAAACCTACATTGGCTGTAGTCAAAGCCTGTCCAACTAGGCCTAGGTAAAATAATTTAATTCCATCCTCTGTGAATGCATTCTTTTTACTTGGCATCTTTAGGGTGACTTTTAAGAATCATATTCTTATTTTTTATAAGTCATATTGAATGGATTTGCACATTTGTTAGTGAGTCAGAAATTTCCCTAGAAGTCCATGCACTAGCTGCTATTCACCAAATATCTCTTTTCCTCCATTTTGAACCAAACATTCAGCTTCTTAGCAAGATTCAAGTCCAGATCATCCATCCTTCAATTTCATTGCCCTTTTCACTACATTGTAATGATAGATACATTGTTATGAATTGACCTGATAGAAAGAGAAGAGCAGGTAAGTTCATTAGTTTTGCTTGATGAAAATAATTATGAGGGACCTTTTTCTTCATCAGTAGCTCTCATTCTTTATTATACAACAGTTGATTCACAGAACCACCCTCTGGGAAACAAATCTAGCCAAACTAAGCAAAGGCTAATTTTCAACAATAGCAGCTGTCCTTTGTAAATAGGTTTGTTTTGACTAGCCTAACTCCTTCTGTTACCCATTAACACAAACATATAGAATATATGGGCACCAATCATCAGTTTATGGTCTTTTAGGAACACAATAACACTCATCTTTCCCTAAACTTATGTCTAAGTTGTTGAGCAAGGGAAAAGGGCACACACACACACAGACACACACACACACATACATGCAAAATACAAACTAGAGATTGGCTAATTGCCAGATACTTCATATACAGATTTCCTTGGAATAACAGGTTATGTGTTAGCTCCCTCATTTTATAACCATCATTCTTCCACATTTCATATTTATGTATTATTTATATTTATAATCATCATTCTACCATCAGTCTTAAGGGAAGGGGCCAATCAGAATCACATCTCCATCTTCTGGCTTCCGCACTTTCTTTGAAGTCTCAGCCAAAATCCCACTATATTCAAAGGAGCCTTTCTCATTCCCCTTTAATTCTAGTGCCTTTCTTTTGCTATAATTTTCTATTCATCCTGTCTATATATTGTTTATACAGAATTGATGTCATGCTGTCTCCAAAATTAGACTGAGAGTAGAGGCCTTTGTATCCCCATTTAGCACAGTGCATGAAAAACAGTAGATACTTAGTAAATGCTAATTACTTTGACTTGATTGCCAATGCTGAGAGATATCTCTAATACTTTACAACCTGCAAATTTTAATCCTTCTAGAAGGAGATTATCGCTAATCTCCAGGGATGTACCTCAAAGGGAAGTTATTGGCAATGGGTCATCAGCATCCCTATATCCTAAATCTTCAAGTATCTTCTCTGATACATCTTTCACCTCCCACATCCCAGACTCAAGTATCGCTGGGAGGTGAGTAACTTCTGGAGACTGACTTGAGAATGTATTTTAACTTTAAATGAACTCAGGAGCCTCGGCTGTTTTCAGGAGATTGAGAGACATGTTGTCCAACTTAGTCTCTATCCCTCTGCTTCATTTAAAGATGAAATGTTCTATGGCAACATTTTATTTCTGGGGCAGTGTCAGAATAGAACTAGACTCTAGATTAAGGATTCATAGCCTGAGGTACATGACCTTAAAAAATATTTTGATAATTATGTCTCTACTTAATGTTCAGTTGTGTCTTACTCTACATGACCCCATGGACTTTCATCCATGGGGTTTGCTTGGCAAAGATACTGGAATGGTTTGCTATTTCCCTCTCCAGTATATCTCCATTTTACAGATGAATGACTGAGGCAAATTGAGGAATAAGTAACTTGACCAGGATCTCATATTTAGTAAGTATCTAAGGCCAGATTTGAACACAAATCTGCCTGAGTCCAGGCCTGGTCCTCTGTCCACTGCCCTTTGATAACTATATTTCAAATAATTGGGTTCCTTTGAAATGCTATGTATTTTATTTTACGCAATTAAAAGCATTATTCTGAGAAGGGGAGCCTATACATTTCACCAAACTGCCAAAAGAATGCATGACATTAAAAAAAAAAGTTAAGAAGCTCTAGATAATGGGAAATGTGGAAGTAGAAAACTGTGTAAGGGGGAGATGCAGTAACCTTCAACTCACAGACAGATTCTCACCAGCAATTTGGCCTTGAGGGATTTGACCCAGTGTAGTCCATTTAAATTAGTTTAGCATTAGTGCCAACTAAAACCACACTGTGCAGGACAGAACCTGATTAGAATCAAGCATCTGCTGAGTTGATCCTATGGGAACAAGGCCTCCCAGCATTAATGTTCGTCTCTTCATCATAATCCATAAACATGCTGAATTATTTATTAATGAATATTACAGATGTCAACTAGTGAGAAAAAATAATAGCTTATGGTGCTTTCATTTTGGTGATTTACACTTATTGTCTGAGACAACCTTTCTGGAAGAACATACAATAATTAAGCTCTTGTCAGAATACCTAAATGTCACTATAAAAATAAACAAGCAGTCTAAATCTCAGGGGACGCTTTTGATATGTCTCCAGTTCTTATGGGAGGGGAGGCTTTTGAAGCATCATGTTTGTGACACCAAATGAATGCAGCTGGTTAGTAGAATCAATAGCTTTCTCTCAGGGAGCTGACTTGTACAATAGGCAAGCAAGAGAAATAGTCTAAGCATAAATCTAAGGTAGCCCGAGACATCTCCAAAGGACCCAGGAGTTCAGAGAAAAGCATGATGGTTATTATATAAGACAGTCTATAACTCACTCATTTACTTCATTAGCTTTCTTACACTAATCCTCCATTTTTATTCTTTTTAACAAAAACCAGACATTTAACTTCCGGTACTGGTCAAACTGGGATTGCAGATTTAGCACTGGAAGGAACTTAAGAGTTATTCTACTCACAATCCCTTCTTCAAAGCCACTTAGGTAGTAACTGGCAGAGTCATATTTCTAACTGATAGCCCTTGGCAACAAATCAAACCTTCTTTCTACTGTACCATATTGCCTTCCTAATTCTTCTTTTTTTTTTCTTATGCATTACACCTCCTATTCTTGTTTTCTATCTATTCTCCCTTTTATTCTTTGCCCAACCAATAGGCTCACAATAAAAATTTTGCCTCATTCCACTTTTAGGCAATAGCTTTTGAAGACTTTGGAGGATAAATATTCCAAGCTCTAGATCTCATTAGTTACTGATGTGTAGCAGTGTCATAGTTTATATATAAGGAGACTTTGAGTCAAGAAGACATTCAATCAAGGCCCTACCCTGATGCATACTTGTTGTATGACCAAGGGCAAGTAATTCAACCTCTCTGTTCCTCATTTTTTTTTTACAATGAACGGGATTTACTTGTAAGCTTCCAAGGTCTCTTCCAAATCTAAATTTATCTTATAAATTTAAGAGTCCTGCTTGTTTTCTCTCCACTGGTGATTTCATCAGTGTGAGGATCTTGAGGTAAGAAAACTCTGTCTTTTAATGTGTATGAGCAACTATTCCCTAAATTATAGCCTTGGAAAATTGTTTGGGACACCGAAATGTTAAGTGATTTGACTGTTGTTCCCTATCCAGCATGTGTCAAAAGACAGGTATTGAACTCAGATTTTCTTGACTCTTAGTTATATCTCATGCATGCTAACTATTGCCCACCTAAAAGCAGGCACTACTTTTCCTTCACAGTGATACTTTAAGGATCTGTTATTGCCCTTTCCCCTTTATTTATAGTGTTTTTCCTCTGTTGATTATTTCAAATTTATTGACTGTATTTTACAATTCTATGCATCTCAAATACTTAGCAGAGAGCCTGTCATATAGAAGGTGATTAATAAATGCATATTGATTGACTGATTTTGTCATTATTAGTAATGATTCACCTTGACACATCAGGAGAAATAACATTCTTTTGTAATTCAGAATATTGTCTTTAATAAATACTATATCCATAGCTTTTATCAGCTTATGATCAAGCTATCAATAAGCTTTTCTGAAGTTAGATTGGATCTTGATCAGTAGATGTGCAATCTGTCACTGGATTTATATTCAAAGTCTTTCCAATTTAGTACTACCATGCAGAGGTTATATTTCCCAGTATAGTCCTTGAGAAAGCAGTGTCACCACAAAGAGGTATCTTGAAAGGACTTTAGTAGACATAATGTGATTATGAGAAGAAGGAAGTCCAAATGCTGACTATGGTACTTTTTAAACTTTCTAATTGTAGTGTCTATAATGCTAGATACATTTTTGAATATAATTTTATATCTAATAACTTGTATTAACTTGCATTATAATGTCAAAGATGATTTTTGCATTTATTAAACTCACTTTTAATGGAGTGTATCTAACACCTATTAAGTAATCATTTGAAATTAATACGAGGAAAGATCATTCTTAAAGGGATACTTTTTTTTTTTTTTTTTGGTGAGGCAATTGGGGTTAAGTGACTTGCCCAGGGTTACACACAGCTAGTGAGTGTTATGTGTCTGAGGCCAAATTTGAACCCAGGTCCTCCTGACTTCAGGGCCAGTGCTCTATCCACTGCTCCACCTAGCAGCCACCTAAAGTAATTCTTTTTAAGAGCAAAAATATCTCCTGTAATGTAAAGAGATATTCCCAATTCCATTCAATTCATAATAATAATCTCCAGTGACTCACAATTATCTCCAGAATGAAAAATAAAGTCCTTTCGTTGGCATTTAATGTCTTTGCAATCTCTTACCTTTTACTCCCTTCCATACTTTCTAAAAGCAATACTGGTTCACCTGCTGTTACTCTGATATGATGCTCCATCTCATCTCCATGTCTTTTCTCTGGGTGTTCCCTATGATTGGAATATTCTTGCTTCAACCTCCAACTGTGGAGTCTCTGGTTTTCTTTAATACTCAGCTTACATACCACTTTCACCAGGAGACATTACTTGTTGCCCCCAACAGTGGCCCCTGAGCGCTATTCCCTGTAAGGGGGGAAGCTTCCCTCTATTCTGCAATTGCCATGTGTATTCTGACTTGCATTTGTTGAAAGCAGGCTCTGTGTATCTCCAGGGCTTGTCATACTTCCTGGCACATAAGAAGCACTTAATAAACATGTCTTGGCTGCCTATAAGCCCTAAACTGCCATAGGTATATGCATCAGCATCACTGTGGCATCCCAAAGTAGAGCAAAGCAAGATACTTTGGATGCAGTTAACATATCTTGGCATATATATTGGAACAATTCCTAGGATTTGAAACCTTGGGAAATTGCTTGCTACATTTTGCCAGGAAAATAGAACCAGCTGTTAAATCTCACACATTTCTCATTTGCTCAGATGTAGCCATGTATATTCAAACAGCCCAAAATGTGCAAGGACAAATTTACTCAAACCCACAATAATTTAAATAACTCTTCTACTTCTAATGGATGCTGAAAGGTTTAGGTCCTTTTAATTTTCCATACTTCCCACACCCTCTGCCTTGTCTGAATATGTCAGTCAAATTGCTTCTCTGGAATGCCAAATGAAAGCACTGAAATATTTTCATCTACTCTATATGAAGTAGAAAGTAAGAAATATTATCAAACCAGAAGGTCAGAAGTGTAGCTGTTGAGAAAGCTTTTAAGAAATGGTAGGAGAAAAATAAAATGGCTAGATTTGGCATCCTGATCTAAGTACATTCATTGTTTTCAGTGGATACAGATAGATTGTATGGGAAAATAATGTCAGGACCAGGCTTTTGTGCACTATGGACAAGGTTTGAAAATTCTAACACTTTGACTTTAAAAAATTCATCATCCATGTTACTATCCAGAAAAAAAAACACACGTGAACTTTCATTATAACATGTGACCTGGAACAATAAGTACTATATTCTGTGGCATATGGCATTTTCTGACTTTACAAATATATATATTTCTAAAAAGTAATGTAAATGCTCCTCCACCTATCATGATATAACACAATAAGAGGTAATTTAGGGCTCAATTTTTTTTCACCACAATAAAAAAAAATAGGGAAAGCATAACAACAATTCATTATGGAAGGAAGAAGAAAATCAAAAGCACCCATGAAAAGGAAATTATCATAGAAACAAAAAAAAATGAAGATAAGATTATAAATTGAATATTTTTGACTTCCCTAGATCTAGGTCCCTCTCTAATTCCTTATTCCCTGATAGGAGTAGCTCTGTGTGCTTCCTGTCCCTTCCGAAGGCTGAAGTTTTAACCATATATTTTGAAGATTAACTCTTTGGTAACATCTCAGGGGAGATTCTCTGTAGGGCAGGTTAAGATCAGTGCATCACTGAGTGAAGTGAGCAGAACCAGGAGAACATTGTACATAGTAACAGCAACATTGAGCAATGATCACCTATGATTGACTTAGCTCTTCTCAGCAATACAATGATACAAGACAATTCCAAAAGACTCATGATGGAAATTGCTAACTACATCCAGAAAAAGAACTATGGAGTCTGAATGCAGATTGAAGCATACTATTTTCACTTTTTTCCCTTGTGTTTTCCCCCCTTTTGTTCTGATTCTTCTTTCGCAACATAAATAATGTGGAAACATGTTAAATATGTTTGTACATGTATAACCTATATCAAATTGCTTGCTGTCTTGGGGAAGAGGAAGGAAAGCAAGGGACGGAGAAATATTTGGAACTCAAAATCTTACATGTAATTGAAAAAAATACTATTAAATGTCAAATACTATTAAATGTTAAAAAAAAGATCAGTGCATCAGAGTGTCAGTAGGAGAGAAAGGTGAGAGTTATAGGATTATGAACCTTTGGCAAAGTTCTAGTTATCACTACTTAATACTATGTGTATATCTGCGTGAGTGTGTGTGTAAAATATTGGATAGCTGAAATAAGGAAAGAGATAAAATAAGAAAACTTCATTTACAAAGGCCAAAAATGGCTACCAAGGGGAGTGAGGTAAGGGTGGTAATGCTTTGTCCTGATGGCTTATAAACGAATTCTATCAAACATTTAAAATTGATTTTTATTAATATCACTTATTTTTCATTACTATATTTTCTCCCTGTAGTCTTTCCCATAGAGCCCTCCTATATAAAAGTGATATTTTTAAAGGGGAAAACATGAATAAAAGATAAAGAGCAAAACTTATCAATATGTTAAAAAAAATTCTGAAAAGAGATGTAATGTGTCACATTCATGGACCTCCCCCTGCTGAGAAGGAGTGGGGACTAGGGAGTCTTCCCACACCTCTTCTTTGGGGCCATGCTTATTTTTGTAATTTTGCCACATTCACATTTGCCTTTTTGGTGATTATACTTTCCATTTACATGGATAGATAGATAGATAGATAGATAGATAGATAGATAGATAGATAGAT
>NW_020954548.1:5547523-5576821 GCF_900497805.2 Vombatus ursinus
GATAGATAGATAGATAGATAGATAGATAGATAGATAGATAGATAGATAGATTATATATACATATATATGTACACATGTATCATACAGAGACATAGACACATGCATATATTTCTACTTCACTATGCATCAGGTCATTAATATTAATAATAAAAATATTAATTTTTCTATGTTTCAGTAGTCATTATTTGTCATTTATTACAGCATAGTAATTAACATACCATTACTTTCTTGTGCCACAATTTAGGCATTCCACCACTGATAGATATTTGATTTGTTTCTAGTTCTTTGCTACCACAAAAAGTGCTGCCATAAATATCGGTGTTTATTAAGCACTTAAAGAAAAATTAATAAGAATGCTGAAACAGTGAGGCACCCTGAGGGATAAAAAGGAGATGGCATGTGCCAAGGAAGTCATACCACCTCTGCTACCTTAACCCCCCCCATCCCATCAGACACAGAGGGAATTAGGCCAGACCCTCAGGAACTGAGCTCAAGAATCCCGGAAACAATGGATTTTAGCTAGACCTTGTTCTCTGCTTCCAGCCTAGCCATGACAGATATCATCCAAAAAGAAACCTCTCTGGTAGAGATGCAACCAGACAACTGCTTTTGCATGTGCTGCAGCTACTACAACCTCAGTAGCTACAGCTATTGAAGAAATTGAAAAGAGAGTTCTTGATATCAACGTTCTTGGATTGGTCCAATTGCTCAACGTCATTAAATTGTATGGTTTTATCAATGGAAATAACAATAAATAAGATTTATTAACATCTTCTTTGGTGCTTTACCATAAAGATCATGACCTCTTTCTGTCTGATACCTCCCATATATGTTTTCTCTCCTTATTAGCATGTCAGTACCTTGATATTGGGGATTGTTTTGCTTTTCTTTCTTTTTTTAAATTTTTTTTAAATTTTTTTTTTTTTATTAAGGCAATTGGGGTTAAGTGACTTGCCCAGATTCACACAGCTAGTGTCAAGTGTTTGGTCTGAGGCTGGATTTGAACTCAGGTCCACTTGACTTCAGGGCTGGTTCTCTATCCACTGCACCACCTGGCTGCCCCCGATTGTTTTGCTTTTCTATTTGCATTCCCATTGCTAAGCACATCATTTTTCATCTTCTAGTCACTTAATAAATGATATTTAATTAATTCATTAATTTATTCATATGATTTAAAAAAAAAACTTTCTTAGAAATCAAGACAAGAGAATTTACAATTTTTTTTTTAATCAGACTATTATGACCGTAATACACAAACCAGGAAAAGATGAAGAGAAAGAAATAGAACCATCG
This sequence comes from Vombatus ursinus, assembly GCF_900497805.2. Classification (NCBI taxonomy): domain Eukaryota; kingdom Metazoa; phylum Chordata; class Mammalia; order Diprotodontia; family Vombatidae; genus Vombatus; species Vombatus ursinus. The sequence goes on from NW_020954548.1 coordinate 5,548,817, forward strand.
ATCAGTTTATTTAATGGAAATTGATGTAACACTTTAAATAAAATAGATGCAAGACAACTATAGAAATATCCAGAAAACAATTAACTATGACAAAATTGTACTTATTACAAGGATACCAGTATCATTCAATTAGTCAAATAATAAGATTAATTTTACAAATTTCAAAAATAATAAAAATAATGATTAATAGAGGCAAAGTCTTTAATAAAACAGAGTGTTCATTTTTACAAAATAAAAACAAAGCAAAAAAAAAAGTAGTACATATAGCCATTGAAGGGTACTATTTGGAATTCAGCTGAAGCATGGCAGAATTTGTTCCAACTCCTTATTTTCACCCTATATGAATTTTTATGTTTCTTGTAAACTACATGTGGTTGAATTATATTTTCACATTCATTCTTCTATCATCTTCTATTTTAGCTAAGTTCATCCATTCTATGTTTAGAATTAAGTTTACTAATTGTATACTTCATTACATTTTTTTCTCTTATATATTTTCCTCTATCAACTTCTTAACAAAAGAAAAAAAAAAGAGTCTGATAAAAGAAGAGTGATAAACACCAAAATGTTAATGGCAACCCCCCTTTTTTTGCAGTAGCAAAAAAAAATGGAAGGAGAAAGCACAGAATATTTTATCTGATCTGTAGAGTATTAGTAATTGAATATTAATATATTAGAGAAAACTTTTAGGAGATAGGTAAATAATTAGAAATATAGATTATATTTCAGTACTATAGTTTTGCTGGGCAGAGATATACTAGTGAAGGTAAAGGCAAAACAATCATAATCTTATCTATTAGAAACTCTGAAGGGTATTTAATATTCAACTGCTATTTTGCAAATATTCTTGACATGACTCATAATGATTTTTTGTTGAACCATAAAATATCTATGTAGAAGCTCATCTACATAATTTCAACAGTGATCATCCAGCCTCTTCCTGAGAGGTTTTAGTGACAGGGAACTTCATGACATCTTTTTTTTTTTCCCCAGGCAGCTCTAAATTATAATTAAAAAGTTCATCTTTATATTAAAAAAGTAACTCCTTAAAACTTCTGATTATTGCCTATAGTTTGAGAGTCTGTCACCACAAGGAATAAATCTAATGCTTATCAATTCAACTAATATCACCTAGACAACAAATTAGTAAATGACTACTATGGGCCCTATTTTTTTTTAAAGTAACAACCACTTCCTTAGGCCTAACTCAAGAGTTTGAATATAAATTGGAGTAATAGCCCAGAAAGGTTGGTTCATGTATATTAAGGAGAACAGAATAAATTACCAATAGGCATAAGAAAGGCAGGCATTTCCATGAAAAGTCATGTAAAGAAGAAATCAATAAATCTGTGTGGAGACAGAGTATGAAAAGACTTTATGGAAGAGAGTTTTCTCATTTTCTCATCAGTGTTCCTGATTCATAGACACATACACATATATGTATATATGTATACATACACATGCATACATATATATGAAATGAACAAAGTGCATACAAGAGAGAATAATAATAATTCAACAGTTTTTTTATTTTTATTTTTTTTTGCTAGGTCAAAGAGTATGCACAGTTTTATAGTTCTGTGGGCATAGTTTACAATCGTTCCTCAGAGTGAATGGTTGGACTAGTTCATTACTCCAGCAACAATTAATGAGTGTACCTATTTTCTTTCATTTCCTCTGGCATTTATCATTTCTGATGAGGCTTTGATTTGCATTTCTTTAATTAATAGTGATTTAGAGCATTTTTTCATATGACTACTGATAGATTTAGTTTCTTCTGAAAACTGCATGTTTATATCCTTTGATCAACTGGGAAACAACTATTATTATTATTATTATTTTATAATTTGATTCAATTCTCTCTGTATTTGAGAAGTGAGGCCTTTATCAGAGAAACTTGCTGACAGGTTTTTTTAATATTACTATATTGTCAAAAAAATATTACTACATTGTCTATGGCACCTCTTTGCAAAATGGAATTTCCCTGTTTATTTTATTAGATTTAGTTTTGCTTTTACTTTGTCTAAAATCAAGATCACTACCCTTGCATTTTTTTTACTTCAGCTAAAGCATATTTGATTCTGTTCAAGCCCTTTATTTTACCTCTATGTGTGTCTTTCTGTTTCAGATGTCCCTTGTAAACAACATATTGTTAGATTCTGATTTCTAATTCATTTGGCCATCTGCTTCAGTTTTATGAGTGAGCTCATCCCATTCACATTCACGGTTAAATCTTTCCTCTACTTAAAAACTCGTCAGTTTGTAGGCCTGCCCTTATCCTTTCCAAATTATATAAATTCAAGTCATTTAACAACTCCCTCTTTCTCCATTTATTGGCCTATTTCTCTTATGGACCTAGGTTCTTCATTTCTCTGATAAAGATGTTGAAATAAACTATCTCTAAAGGGCTCAGAAGTAAGTTTTTGTTTTGCGCTTTTTTTTTCACTCTTCTCCAGGTCCAGACTTTATAATAATGCTGTATACAATACTGTCTAAATTCCTTAAAAATGGTTAAGTTTTTGGATACAAAAATAGCACCAAACTCACAGGATTGTCATAAGAATCCAAGGAGATAGCATATATAATATTTTACCAGTATTAATGCTAATTCTTCTCATTATTAATTTCAAACCAATTGATTTGTTCATATTCCATTTTTCCATTTTAAAGTGACTGTTGGCCTTACATCATTGTGTTTCTTGCTTGCATATTATGGTGGTTATCATATTTTGATCAGAGATATTCTATACAAGGAGTTTATCCCAATTAAGTTTCCCTTTGTTTCCCAGGTACAGTGATTTTGCAAAAAAGCTTTTGAAAATGCTTTTCAATATTATGTAATCTAAATTATTTATTGTACATGTTGTTTCCTTTTTCCTATATTACTTCTTTGGCTATAGATTTCCCTTTACCCAGAGTTATTCAATAAATCTTATTTTATTCTGTCTCCGTCTCTCTGTCTCTGTCTCTGTCTCTCTCCTTTGTTTTACATTGTGATTTTGTGATGGTTGTGGTGCAATATGTTATTCTATGGCAAGCTCCCTTAATTTGGGGGTCTGTGAATTTGTTTAAAAAATATTTGGATAACTACATTATTAAATAATTGATTTCCTTCATAATGCTTTGCATTTTGTGAATTTATGAGAAGAGATCCATAAGCTTCACCAGAATGTCAAAAAATATGTGATACAAAATGTTAAAAAAAGTTCTTCTACATTGACTTTCTAACATATTAAAAACTGTCATTGATAAGATCACAGTTATTTGAAGGAGTGCACAGAGTCCTCTGAACTTTTGCTAAGCCCTTTTTAGAGAATGACAATTCTTGAGTCCAACAGCAGATTTACGTTTTTGTGTGTAAATGTTTATGACTTTTTTTTTAAAGTATGTTGCTAGATACTTGGTTACATTTAAACTTAATTAAAAATAACCTTCGTCTACAAATGTGATTCAAACCTAGGGGAAGAAGGTGCAGTGAATTCATTTTTCAGTTGATTGTCATCTATTCCATAGCAGCATTTAAATGTCAGTTCATCAACATTTCAAAGAATGGTGCACACAGAACGTCAGAGAAAATGCAGGAACTCAAATAGAACTTTTATTGCAAAAAGGATGTTGCCTTGGCTTTAGCTAGTGCTGAAACACCCACACTGAACAGACTTTCAATCTGTCAGCCATTTCAAGGGAACTCCAGTCATTTTGCATTTTGATGGCAAAGGTTAAAATGAGGAAATTTACAGTAAAGTCAGTCTGCTGCAGCTGTCCACAATACAACCTGTGCACAGAGCACTGTCTCCCTTGAGAATTTTCATTTCTTCAAATGCCATAATTAGAATTTCATCTCTAGTGACTACTAATGGAAATCAGGCAGCAGGAGACATCACAGGTCAAGTTTTAATTAAGAACGTGTCCTTCACTTCTAAAAGGGGCAGGAGCTTGTTGCTAATCGTGTCACACCAGTCCTTGCCTACCATCCATAATTGAGGACCTTTGCAATGGGTAGTAGTTGTTTCCTGAGGGGTCAATGTTATTTATCAGAGTATCAAATGATGTGTGATAGCAGACACAGCTCAATGACAATTAACAATGACAAAGTAGGTGGTAAGGAAAAAGAAAGTATGTCGAGTGCCAGCTCTGATCAGTCCAGAAAAGGGTTAAAGAAATCAGGTTGGAATTTAACTCCTGCCTGTTCTTACCTTCAAGGGCTCACTTAATCAGGATGTTGGCTCACCACTCTCCTATTCATTAAGGGGCTCCTGGAACTGCCCGACCATGACACAATAACAGTCTGGCATGAGGGGTAACGTGTGGCAAACTAGGGAGGACTAGTCACATACTTTGAGATAAGAACTTGAGACAGCCCTGAGAATGATTGTCGAGGCCTGTTAATTGACTGTTAATCTCTATCTTGTAACCATTTGTTTAAAATGATGTAATCTTTTTTTCTTGACACTTTTATTGTATGCTCCTTTGATGTATGTCCTGAAAGCATTTTTTTTACCGAGCTCTGAACCTTGAAAGTTATCAGTAACAGTTACAGAATATGCATAGTTTTCCCACACAAGGGATCCTTTGAAGTTCCAAACTTTTTCCTATATATGCTGTGACCCTCGGATGAATAAACAGTTCATTCTTGACTGACCTGCCTGGCCCATGTTTCTTCAGTTCACGGTCTCCCGTCAGGTGTGATTCTTAGTTGCTGGGAACACAAGTATTTGTTATATAACATCAAGAGTATAGGACTAAGAGTTAGGAAATCTGGCTTCTAATCCTGGTTCTGCTACTCTTTTGTCTGTGTGTTCTTGGGCAAGTTACTTAATTTGTCTGGGCCTCCATTTCTTCATCTGTTCAATTAAAGGATTTGACTAGATGACCTTTTGGGCATGTTTTGAGGGTTCTAACCTTCTGATTTTTATTATTTTACTTCCAGGAAATCAGATTAAAAAAATAAAAAGAAACATAATGCATGGATATATTTACTATTCTGCTATCCTGGTAAATGGTATACAGAGACAAAAGACATTTATGAATCTGTCTCTATGTCATATAAACATGGCATATCAAAGCTAAAAATATCCTCCTAGGTCAAAGAGTTGAATCTGTGCTTGAAGATTATGTTACTTCTTCAACGAAGACCTCTAGTAATGACAGCATTGCTTCCTTAAACTCTCTCCCTCCATGTCACATTTAGGAAAACCATAATTGCCAAAAGTTTTATTTTTTTTCTGTGAGCTAAAATATTATTCCCTTTAATTCCTTTGCATCTAGATGTGTTCTTTGACAAAGCAAGAAAAAAAAAAACAAACCTTCTGCCAAATTGACAAGTCTTCAAAATTACATTCTTTATAAATCTTTTCTTCTTTAGGCTAAATATTCCCATTCCTTCAATGTGTCCTTGTTCCAAACAGTTTTGAGCCCTTATTATCTTTTCAACTTTTCTAGATGTGTCCTCCATTGACTTTAACAGTCAATAGTTTCATAAAATTCCTATGAACGACAAAAAAAAAAAAGCAATGCCTAAGCATAGACTGCTGGATGGAATATGGTGAAGGGGAGAAGGATAGGGTGAAGAAAATGAAGAGACTGATGAGATAAGGAACAACAAAGTGGGAGAGCCTTTTGGGGCATCATGTAAAGATGATCTATCTTTCAGAAAACTAGACATTGAAGTGGTAGGGCCGTGATAATTTCTCTATGTTGGTCTTCCTTCTTTCATCAGTCTTAACTTTTTGAATCCTCCTCATTTTCCCTTTGCCATACCCCATCTTTTAATCAATAATTACCCAATATGATTTTTAATTCAAGTCAAGATAGTTCAAGGTTGATCTAGTCCCTTCTACAACATCCCCAACAAGAGGTCATCTGGTATTCTATTGAAGAAATCAAGTGACAGGGGATCTAATAGTTCCCACACAATAGTTCCCATTTTTTTTAAAGTTTTAATTTTTTTAAATTAGATATAAAAAAAACTATTTTAACTGTCTTTTTTTTAAAACAATTTTGAGAAGGCAAGGACTTTGATGAAGGTTATACATGTGCAGTTAGGCAAAACGCATTCCCATATTAGTCACTTTGTGAAAGAAAACACAGATCCCTGACCAAAAATAAAAGAAAGAAAGAAAGAAAAACACATACAAGAAAAATAAAGTTAAAAAAAAGTATACTTTGATTTGCATTCAGATTCCACTAGTTCTTTCTCGGGAGGTGGATAGCATTTTTCATTACAATTCCTTCAAATGTAAATGTATCTTTGATCTTTGTATTGCTGAGAATACCTAAGTCGTTCACAGTTGATCTTTGTGCAATTTTTCTGTTAGTGTGTCTTTTTTTTTCTAGCTCTTCTAACTTTACTTTGTATAAGTTCATTTAAGTCTTTTCAGGTTTTTGTGAAAGTATCTCACTCATCATATCTGATAGCACAGGAGTATTCCAATATATTTTTTTTCTTTTTTTAAATATGCATTTATTTATTTTTATTTTTCAACATTCACTTTTATAAGATTTTTAGTTTTAAATTCTCTCCCTCTCCTTGCCCTCCCTAAGACAGCATGCAATCTGATATAGGCCACACACGAACAATCGTATTAAAAATATTTTGACCTTAGTCATGTTGTAAAGAAGAAATAGAAACGAAGAGGAAAACCATGAGAAAGAAAAAAAAAAAAGAAAAACAGTATGCATCAATCTGCATTCAGACTCCATAGTTATTTCTCTGGATGTGGATAGCATTTTCCATGATGAGTATTTTGGAATTGTCTTAGATCATTGCATTGCTGAGAAAAGGTAAGTCTATTAAAGTTGGTCATTGCACAATGTGTTTTCCTGGTTCTGCTCACTTCACTCAGCATCAGTTGATGCAAGTCTTTCCAGGTTTTGCTGAGGTCCTCCTGCTCATCATTTCTTATGGAACAATGGTATTCCATTACATTCTTATGCCACAACTTGTTCAGCCATTCCTCAAGTGACGGGCATCCCCTCAATTTCCAATTCTTGGCCAATTGATTCTAATTTTTAAACTCTAATTATTGGGAAGGTTTTCATTATGTCCAGTTATCCTCCATGGCCACACAGAAATATACATACATACGTACCTACATACATACACACACATTATATATATGTATATGTATATATACATTACATATACACACAAATATATTCATATAAAATATTGATAATGAAAAATAGTTGACATTTATAAAGTAAATTAATTTTGCCAAGCATATTACTCACACTGCATTGATCCTCCCAATATCCCTACAAAGTTAAGATATTAGGCATTATCAACAGTTTACAGACCAGCATCAAAGAGGTTAAGAAATTTTTCCTCAATCATAAAGCTAGTACCAGGTTTGTAGCGGTTTGTGAAATCATGGACTCAGCAACTCTAAACTTAAGGTATTTTTTTTTCTTTGCCATCATATATGTATATGTATGTATATATATATGTATATGTATATATGTGTGTCTATATATGTATATATGTCTGTATATATACATATATTATGTATGTGTGTATGTACATATATGCATATATATGAATGTATATGTATGTGTGTGTATATGTATTTCTTATCATCTTATATAAAATGAAGACAAAGGGGTCATCACCAAACCTAAATCATACCTATTTGCCTCTGTTGGCAACACTTGTTAACTATTTTTGTCACTTTCAAGGACTTACATTAAAAAATGAAGAGTTTTTTTTTTCTGTCACATATGACACTTCCTTCCATTGATGGCATGTGCTTCATAAAAAACTGATTTTAAAGTCAAAGTCTCTAACAGCTGCTATCATCCTGAGAATTCAGATAATTAAATCAGTATAATTTCATTAACAAGATAATCGATTTTGTGAATGAGATTTTTAAAGACTAAGTGTAAAAACAGGAGTGTTTGAGGGGGAGTTTCATGGGGTGTCAATTATAGTCACATGCTACAAATAATATGTGACATCTTTATAGTGCTTGAAGCTTTGAACATAAATTAGCATGTAACCTTCGCATCTATCCTATGAGGTTTTAAAATTATTACTAATCCTATTTTACAGATGATGAAACTGAGACTAAGAGATATCTAGTGAATTGTTTGGTTTCAAAAACAAACTACTAAATATGATTTTTTTAATTATATTTTATTTTTAACATTTTTTTTCAGATTTTAACTTCCTAATTTTCTTCTTCCCTGGGGTCTTTTTTCCACTCACTGAGAAGGAAAGAAATAGGATATCAACTATACATGTGAAATTACACAAAACATCTCCCTATTAACCATGTCACAAAAAGCAAGGAAAATTAAGTGAAAGAAATGTACTTCAGTTTTCACTCAGAGATGATCAATTCTCTCTAGAAGTAGATGACATTTTCATTATGAGTCCTTTGGAATTGTCTTGGATAACTATATTGATCAGAGTACCTAAGTCTTTCACAGTTGATCAAAGCAAAATGGAAAAACAATGAGAAAGAAAAAAAAAGAAAAAGAAAAGTGAAAACAGTATGCTTCAGTCTATTTGCAGACTCCATAGTTCTTTCTCTGGATGTGGTTAGCATTTTCTATCATGAGTCTTTTGGAATTGTGTTAGATCATTGTATTGCTGAGAAGAGCCAAGCTTATCATAGATGATCATTGTACAATGTTGCTATTGCTATGGGCAATGCTCTCCCGGTTCTGCTCATTTTAATCAGCATCAGTTCATGTAACTCTTAACAGGATTTTTTTTCCTGAAATCCTTATGCTCATCATTTCTTATAGCACAAAAGTATTCCATTACATTCATATACCACAGCTTCTTCAGCCATTCCCCAGTTGAAGGACATCCCCACTATTTATAATTCTTTACCACCACAAAAAGAGCTGTTATAAATATTTTTTGTACATGTGGATCCTTTTCTCTTTTTTATGATCTTTTTGGGATATAGACCTAGTAGTGGTATTGCTGGATCAAAGGATATGCACAGTTTTATAGCCCTTTGAGAATAGGTCCAAATTGTTCTCCAGAATGGTTAGGTCAATTCACAAGTCCACCAACAATGCATTAGTGTTCCAATTTTCCTACATCTTCACAACATTTATCATTTTCCTTTTTTGTCATATTAGCCAATCTGATAGATGTGAGGTGGTACCTCAGAGTTGTTTTAATTTACATTTCTCTAGTCAATAGTGATTTAGAGCATTTTATATGACCATAAATAGCTTTGATTTCTCCATCTGAAAACTGTCTGTTCATATCCTTTAACCATTTATCAATTGGGGAATGACTTGCATTCTTATAAATATGGCTCTGCTCTCTATATATTCCAGAAGTGAGGCCTTTATCAGAAACAGTGGCTGTTTAAAAAAAAAAGTTTCCCAGCTTTCTGCTTTCTTTCTAATCTTTGTTGCATGGGTTGTGCTTGTGCAAAAGCTTTTTAATTTAATCTAATCAAAATTAAGTATTTTGCATTTCAAAATGTTCTCTATGTCTTGTTTAGTCATAAATTCTTCCCTTCTCCATACATCTGACACGTAGACTATTCCTTGCTCTCCTAATTTGCTTATGCTAGCACCCTCTATGTCTAAATCATGTACCGATTTTGACCTTATCTTAGTATGCTGTGTAAGGTGTTGGCCTATTCCTAGTTTCTGCCACAATATTTTTCAGTTTTCCAAGAAGTTTTTGTCAAATAGTGAGTTCTTATCCTAGAAGTTAGAGTCTTTGGATTTATCAAACCATAGATTACTATAATAATTTACTACAATATCTTCTGTATGTAATCTATTCCACTGATTCACCCTCTATTTCTGAACCAGAACCAAATGGTTTTGGTGACTGCTGCTTTATAATACATTTTTAGATCTGGTGCAGCTAGGCCACCTTCCTTTGCATTTGTTTCCATTAATTCCCTTGATATCAACTTTTGTTCTTACAGATGAATTTTATCATTTTTTTCTAGATTTATAAAAATAATTTTGGTAGTTTGGTATGGAACTGAAAAAGTAAATTAATTTAGGTAGAATTTTCATTTTTATTACATTAGCTCAGAGTACTCATAATCAATTGATATTTTCCAGTTGTTTAGATCTAACTTGATTTGTGTAAAAAGTGTTTTATAAAGATGTTCATATAGTTCCTGGGTTTGTTTTGGCATGTAGACTCCCAAGCATTTTCTATTGTCTTAAGATATTTTAAATGGAAGTTCCCTTTCTATCTCTTGCTGCTGGGCTTTGTTGGTAATATATAGAAATGCCAAGATTTTGTGGGCTTATTTTATATCCTGCAACTTTATTAAAGTTGTTAATTATTTGAAGTATTTTTTTTAGTTGATTCTCTAGGATTCTCTAAGTATATCATCATATCATCTGCAAAGAGTGATAATTTTGTTTCTTCATTGCCTATTCTAATTCTTTCAATTTCTTTTTCTCCTATTATTGCTAAAGCTAATATTTCTAGTACAATAGTAAATAATAGTGTTGATAATGGGCAGCCTTGTTTCACCTCTGATCTTACTGGAAATGCTTCTAGCTTATTTTCATTACATATAATGCTTGCTGATGGTTTTTGCTTATCATTTTAGGAAAAATTTCATTTATTTCTATACTCTCTAGTATTTTTAATAGGAATAGGTGCTATATTTTGTGCAAACCTTTTTTCTACATCTATTGAAATAATCATAATGATTTCTGTTAGTTTTGTTATTGATATGGTCAATTATGCTGATAATTTTCCTAATATTGAACCAGCCCTGCATTCCTGCTATAAATCCTACTTGGTAATAGTATATTATTCTCTAAATAAATTCCTGTAATCTCTTTGCTAACATTTTATTTAATTTTTTGCATCAATATTTACTTGGGAAATTGGTCTATAATTTATCTTATTCTGCCTCTTCCTTTCCTCTTCAACCAGTACAACCTTTTTTTTTTGCACCTCTTATTTTTTTTTAATATCATGACATTAAAGTCAACTTATTCCTGTCCTCTGTCTATGTATAACTCCTTCTAACTGTCCTAATAGAGATAGCATTTTCAAGAATTAAAAATATTATTTTCCTGTGTAGGGAAAACAGTTTAAATCTTATTCAATAATATGATTTCATGCTTTGACTTTTAAGGGAATGGTACAGGGTCTTCATAATCAAGGTAAAAGACAGGCACAATCTGAGGCTTCAGTTTGTTCTTCCTGTGTTTCCCACCCCCTAGCTGAGAGTTATGTGAAAGATGATTGACAACTGATTGATTTATTAATTGATTGACTACTGAATCAGGAAGAGCTCACTTGGTAGAATTTAAAAATAACTTATGTGATTCCTTGCACTATCTCTGTCCCTTTCTCTCTCTCTCTCTCTCTCTCTCTCTCTCTCTCTCTCTCTTTCTCTCTCTTTATCTCTCTCTCCTTCTCTTTCTCTTTGGACTCCTGAAGCTTATCCTTTTCAAGTTCCTCATAAAATACTTAGGAAAGCACCTGATTTCATGTTTATTTTTGATCTATGTTTTCCATTTTATTTCCTTTTTTCATTTCTTTATTTTATTTTTAAGCAAGGATAAGAAAGGATTACATTAGGATTAAAGGTTTAGAATGGAAATGGAAGACTTGGATGACAACTCCCCTTGTCTGTTGGATGAAACAAGTAAGATGTAGACATTGTTAAGTTACTTTTCCCCCAAAACAAGTATGAACCCTTTGAATGGCAGACTTATTGCTCTAAATCAAACCTGCTTTCTACTCTACCATGCCATCACCATTTATGTTGGAATTTATACAAAATACTTCCCTTTGAAGAATTTATAAGGATTACATAAAAGAACTCATATGTATTTTATGTATTCAGGAAAAGAAACATAGAGGGGAATAATAGGGTGATAAAGAATGAAGTGTAAACCAAAGAAACAAAAGTATAAAAAAACAAAAATAATCTTGTATAGGGAAAGAAATTTGTACTCTGATTATGACACTTGGAAATAAGATTTGTTTAATCTCTTAATACATTGAAAATGTCACTTCATAATTAATTTAAAAAAAAATTAAACTTCAAACATACCATTTAAAAAATTCTTAGGCTCACCCTGAGTTGAGTAAGATAAAATCATGAAGGTATATTAGTATTTTTTGTTTTGTTTTATAAATGTTTTTATTATTTTTTCAACAGAGCTCAAATAGAAATGGTCTAGGGGCAAGTTGTTATCATTGCTAACCTAGTATTATACTTTAATATTTAATGTTCTATTGATAAAATAACTTTTGTTATTGAAAAAAGCTTACCATATAATCTTAGCATCTGTAAGTTCATTTTTTGTTTTTGTTTTTGTTTTTGTTGTTGTTGTTTTGGCTAGGCAATGGGGTTAAGTGACTTGCCCACGGTCACAGAGCTAGTAAGTGTTATGTGTCTGAGGCCAGATTTGAACTCAGGTCCTCCTGAATCCAGGGTCTGTGCTCTATCCATTGCGCCACCTAGCTGCCCCCTGTAAGTTCATTTTGAACCTATCGTTATAACTACTATAATTGATAGCATGATGAGGATAATACATGATTTGTTTTATTTTTGTTCTCCTTTACTATGTCCATATTCTCCATCTAACTTGAAAATTAGGAGTATTCGATATGTCAATACCCATTAATAAAACCTGTTTGTGTGTGTGTATGTGTGTGTATGTGGTGCGTATTTGAAATTGTACATTCCAGTGGACAAAAGTCTTGTCTATGATAATGATCTGGTTTCAGTAAGGATTACTGTTGGTGTTTTCCTATTGGTTTAGGTTTTTTGTTGTTTTCTTTTTAGGTTTTTTTTTTTAGGTGTTACACTTTTTTTTTCAATCAGCAGTTATGTGTTCCACAAATTCTACTGAATCTTTCCATAATATGAACTGATTATTAGATTCAGACTCCTTAACCATAACCCTTCTGTAGTTTCTGGATGCTATACTCTTGTTCTTAATAGTCTCCACAAACACCTGCATATCCAGAAACAAATCTATTACATTCTGTCTCTTGGATATTCTTTCATTAGGTTTTTGGAACACTCTTCTGTCCTGGATCTCTTCTTATGCCTTAGACTCATTTCCCACTGTGCTTTGCTGGTTCTTCATCCATGTGGTTCCCACTAAATATGATTGTCACTTTGACTACTGAGGAGCCATTGACCCCATGTATTGTCTACTGTTAGCCTCACTAATCATGGATTGTTCTCAGAACTTTGTTTCTCAGAATGCAACAATTTCCTGAAGTCACATAGCTAGGGACATTCATGTTACATATAACAAATGACTTTTTCTTGATTCTGCTTCTTCATAATCTCAAGCGTGAAAAAGAAAGCAAATGGGACCCATGATGGCCGAGTACTGGCCTGGACCCAGCTGAATACTCTCAACATTCCCCTCCAAATGACTTTAAAATAACACCTCAAATTAAATTTTAGAGAATAGATACAACAAAATGGAAGAGGGAAAGTATTTTTTTTTTCCAGCCTAAGACAACATAAAAGGTCAACAAGAATGGTTTGTAACACATGGGTGGGGATAAAGTGGGGAACCTGGCCTGGAGTACAGGAGGAGCACCAGAGGTGAGCCTTGGGGTTGGCTCCAACAACAGCAGCAGCAGATTTAGGAGCTCTCATCCTAGAGACAGGAAGGGGCTCAGATAACTGGTCACAAAGAGGTTGCAGGGGACCCTTTGCTGGCACTCAGTACACCTGGGGCTGATTGCAATTACTGATAATTAGTAGCTCAGTCATATTTTCAAAGTGGAGAGGAGTGTTTTTGATTGTTTCTAAGAAAGTAGGGGCCTTGATGTCCATCCAGTGACAAAAGCAATAAACACACTTCTACCAGAATAATAAAATCTTCAAAGATCCTAAAAATTTCAGACTTTCAGAAATAGTTCTGAAAACAGCAGCACAAAACACTTCGAGCTGGGCACAGTGCCTCCCCACTCCCAGAAGAGCAGAGCTCAACTTGAACATGAAGTTCAAAGGGAAGGAATAGAATGGAAAATGAGCAAACAACAACAAAACAAATATGACCATAAAAGGTTACTATGGTAACAGGGAAGAACAAGACACAAACTTAGAAGGTGGCAATGTTTAAAAAGCTACCAGCCAAGCCTCAAAGAAAATACTAATTCAACCCAAAGAATCAATCAAAAACAATCAATGCAGCAAAACTGAATATTACTCTTCAAGGGAAAAATGAATATTTAATGAAATAGAGGACTCTAAGTATTCCTGATGAAAATACAATAGCTGAATAGAATATTTGACATTCAAACAGAAAACTCAAGAGAAGCATAAAAAAGTAAACACAAAAGAGTAATCATAGAGGATTCAATTGACTTTAATTGTTTGCATCCATATATGGAAAGATAAAACATGTAATACCTAAGAACATTATGGCAGTTAAAAGGAATCTGCATAGACAGAGTATACTAGTGTGAGTCAATTATGTTGGGGTGATCTCCAAAAGAAGAAAAAAATATGTAGCATTGAGAAAAAGGGATGCCCTGGGAGAAGGGGGAAGGGAGAGGTAGAATGGGCCACATTTTCTCACATAAAGAAGGAATGCAAAGAGCTTTATAATGGAGGGGAAATGAGGGGGTGGTGGACATTGCTTGAATCTCACTCTCATTGGGATTAGTTCAAAGAGGGAAGAATATATTATACATACTTAGCTGAGTTCAGAAATCTATCTTATCCAGTAGGGAGATAGGAGAGAAACTAGACAAGGGATATGAGAATATGAGATAAGGGAGATGAAAGATTGAGGAAGGCAGTGATTGGAAGCAAGACAGACACTTGGAATGTTCTTCCCTTTCAATTCTGACTTTTAGTTTCCTGAATTCATTCAAAATTCAGCTCAGATACCACTTACTACAATTGGCCTTCCCTGGTCCCCATAATACCTTCTGAAATCCCTTACTCAATCATAAACTATTGACTTTTTCCCTTTTCCCTTTTCCCTCTACTTTCCCTTTTGAAGCCCTTCTCTTCATCCACACTGAGACCTCTAATTTCTTTGACTCCCCTCCCCTCCATTCTCTTTGGACTATATCTCTTCTGGAATCTTTTTTTCTACCCATCTTGACCCATTAGAGAAGCAATGTATCTACGCTGTCCTGTTCTCTTGAATCCCTAGCCCCCTTATCATATTACCAATCACACTCCACAAAGCCTCAACCTTAGATCACTAATACTATCTGTCACCTTTACTCCCACAAATATTTTGCTGGACAAAGATGAAAAAAAAATCATGTAACAGTTCTGAGTGGTTCCACTAAAAATTTTGTTATCCAAGCTCAACTGGGCCCTCCCTGCTACAAAGTAATTCTACTACACTTCCATCATCAATTTACTATTCCATCCTCTACAGTGGCTCTTCCAAACCTTTTGATACTCCTCAAAACTCACATAGCTCTCCCTTTTCACGCTCTCTCAACTGAGAACTCTTGCCTCAGATTTTATAGCAAAAAAAGAGACCATTTGCTATGAATTTCCTCTTCTTTTCTCTTTCTCATCTCCTATCACTCAAATACCTTATCCCACTATTTCCTCCTTCACACTTGTCCCACATAATGAAGTGGCATTACTCCTTACCAAGGTTAGTCCCCCTATTGGTTCCTGTGACCTATTCCATCTTATCTCCTTCAATTGACTGACCCCTCTGTCATCTCTACTGTTTCACTTATTTTTAATATCTCCTTCTCTACCAGTTTCTTTCCTACTACCTACAAATATTCCCCATGTCTCTGCTATCCTGAAAAAGAAAAACAAAACAAAAACAAAACAACAATAAAAATGCACTTGGTTCTTCTATCCATTTGAGGTGTTGTCCAATATCTCTTCCCTTTGTTGCTAAACACCTTGAAAAGGCTATCTGAAATAAGTCCTTCCATTTCTCTCCTCTTAATCCTTTACAAATTGGCTTCTGATCTCATCATGCCACTTAAACAACTCTCTAAAAAGTTTCTAATAATCTTTTAGGTGCTAAATACAATGACTTTTTCTTAAATTCTTGTTCTCTTCGACCTATCTGCAGCCTTTAACACTATTGATTCCTCTTTCCTCCTTGAAACTTCTCTCTATGTTTTTGAGACATCATTCTCTCTTTCTTCTCCTCCTGTTATCTGAATAGTCTTTTTTTTTTGTCTTTTCTCTTCTAGATCATTCCCTCTAACTGTAGGTGTCCCTTAGGGTTCTATCCTAGGCCCTCTTGTCTTCCCCATCTACAGTACTTTATTAGGCATTCTCATGAACTCTCATGTATTTAATTATCACTTCTATCCTGATGATTCTAAAATCTACCTATCCTGCCCCAAATTGTCTGCTGACCTCTATTCAATTGTCTTTCAGACATCTTGAATTGAATCCCAGGAAACTCAATGTGTCCAAAATGGAACTCATTATCTTTCTTTTTAAACTCTCCCCCACCTCTTACTTTCCCCATTACTGTAGAGGGCAATGCCATGCTCCCATCCATCAGACTCTCACTCTATAAGTAATCCTCAATCTGACACTGCCACCACTCTAGTGAAGACCCTTGTCACCTTGATGAGGTCTAGAGTCTTAGGGGTGTGCTATGATCCCAACATCATGATATGCAGGTCCTGCATGAAAGAATTTGACCCAAGCCATCTTTCAGCCAGAGACAAGGTTTATTAAAGATCTGCCATATTAGCCAGTCTCTTAAGGAATCTGAGTATCTGTGAGCCATTGGCTAGATTGTAAAATTCTGATCTTTTGGCTAGGCTCTTAAGAATCTGAGCACCTTAATGGAGACAAGATGGACCTTATATACAGAAAGACTATGGGAGAGACCTAGGGATCCAAGGGAGAATGGAGTCTAGATAGGACTAAGGGTGGGATAGGGAAAGACAATGGAGGGCTAGGCTAGGTTAAGGGTAACAGAATTGGGAGAGTTGATGGGATTATAGCCTCAAGAGAAATACAGAGATTTGGCCATGTTGGAAAGTCCAAGGTTTTTCCTTTCTAGGGTCCAGATCTAAACCCCATCAACCTCATTCTTGGTTTGTTGTAATAGCTTGTTGGTGGGTCTGCCTACTTAAGTTTCTCCCCACTCTAATCCATCATCCATTCAGCCACTAAAGTGATCTTCCTAAAACATGGGTAGAACCACATTACACTCCCCTCCTCAATAAACTCCAGTATCTCCCTATTGTTTCCAGAATCAAATAAAAATGCTGTCTTTGATATTAAAAGTTCTTCATGACCTAAATACCTCCCACCTTTCTAGTCTTTTTATACCTTAATCTTTATCACATATACAAGCTAGTGACACTGACCCCGCCATTGCATGTTTTCTAATCTTCTTATCTTACCTTTAAATGTAAGAAATAGTAAAAGAGACATGACAGAAAGTGAATTTTATTCCCCAACCAACTTGATAGAAAGGACAAAGTAAGAATAAGACAAAGAAAAAAAGTAACAGCTGGATATGCAAACATTATGATGCATCTTTTTGCAATGGTCCAAGAATACTCCTTAAATCTTATGAGGGTAGGGTTGGGGGAGCAACATTTTATCTTCCTTCTATGCTCTAGTTGTTATAAAGCTCATAGGAAGTGATTTTCCTTTTCCAAGGAAGAAATACAATTTTAATTAAGTGGGTACTGATCCATTAATGAATAAAAAGTTATTGTCTAAATCCATGATGCATTGGGGAATACTAATGTATTCTTCTGAATCCAAGGGTTGGAGTTTTGGTTTATCCTAAACCTTTCTTCTCCATTCAGATAGCTAGAAGCTATTAATTGATTATGATAATACAAAGGAGGTTTTGAGACTCAAGGTGTGAATGTCTAGGGGTGTCTTGAAAAAGTTCAAGCTCAGGCTGTCTCCAAATCAAGTATAGATATTTATTTGGGGGGACAAACCCAATGGACTCTTCTTAAGGGAGACAGCAACCAGGCCCGGAGAAGCTAAGGATTTTTATAGAGAAAATCTGCCATGTGGGAAGGGAGATGGGGTAATCAGGGATATGCAGGAAAGAGGCTATAGCTCAGAGTTTTGTGCATATCTCGGTACCTCATTCATTGTCCAGCTCATTTTCCCTGGGCCGGAGGGGCCCTGGTTAATCTCATTTCCAGAAAGACTTCAGCTAATCTCATCATCTTCAGAAAGGTTTCAGCTAATATCATCAGAGGGATAACTTAATGAAGTTTCATAACAGGTGATTATTCTCTCTGTGCTTAGTAAGGTTAGTCTTCAGATGACTACCATCAATAATAGTTCCTATTTGAGTCCATATTTAAAGACTTTCCAACTTGATGAGGCCTGTGAGAATATACACTCAGCTGTTAACAGCCTTTGAGAATACAAGGTCACCTTTATACAAGATAAGACATTGAAAGAGTCCCTTAAAAAAGGATAAAACTACTTACACAAAAGCAATTCGAGGTATCTTATAATTAGTAAGAGAACTGGCAAAACTATAAGAAATAATATTGTAAAGAAATTTGCACAGTTGTTGAGAGGTGAACACTGTAAGTTTACACAAATGCTCATAGCTACAGTTAATATCATAGATGGCAATGAAACTGACTTCTTTGAGGCAAAGAAGAACCTTAGTAAAGTTACATAGATTGGTTGGTGTTATGTAATTGGTAATTATTCTTTTAAAGAAATCTAAAACAAGTCAAGTGAAAAGGTTATCTAAGGAGATTTATGCAAATGGACTATTTTCATTCATTTGCAGTGAGATAGAATGTTAGCCCTATTGTAACCACTATGGGACTCCACACATAATTTAGCTAAAGTTCAAAAACAATTTTCAAAAAAAATAAAAAGGTTAGAAACATCAGAGTTTAGTTTCCTCACAGAACATGAGTTTAATCTACAATTTTCAGCACTTTACTAATTCTCTCTTATGTGAAAATAGAATCCTTAAAATGTTCTTCCTTGTAGATTTTCCAGTTTCTGCTTTAAAAATAAATGCAGATAAATAATTGTTATCACTCTTTCTTTGAACCACTTCTTTTAAAAAAAAAACTTAATTATGGATGTGGAGTTGCATATTCCTTACAATATTATTGTTGTCTCCAGTCTTTTTCGTTTCTTACCTAGACAAGGTACTCTCTACTAGATTTGGGGTATTATAATAACCATTTAACAAAAATTCCCAGCCTATTCATCCTTAAATCTATTCTTTACATCACCTTTATGGGATTATAAATGAAAATCAAAAGTCAGATTATTCTTACTGGGTCACATGCATAATCATATTGCTAAACCACTAACAAAATTTTATTAGTATCTATCAATTTCTTCTTATTTTTTAAAGCTCTTACCTTTATATTCAAAACTCTTATTTCTTTCCCCAAGCTATTTTTCTACCTTATTTTACATTGAACTTCTTTTATATATTATACTGTGTACAAATGTTATCTCTATCATTCCACAAACATATTCTACTTTTGCCCACTTCTGATTGTTTAGAACTGGAATGCTCTCCCTCTCATTTCTGTCTATTGACATCTTGTAAGGATCAATTTAAATGTTTCTTCCTCCATAAAGTCTTCCTTGTCTATAAAATCTGTGATTTCTTCTTCATCTAATCTGATGGCATATTTTATTCCTCTTATTTACTTTTCATCATCACCATTATCATTATTATCATCACTATCACATATATGGTGCTTTCAAGTTTCCAGGGAGTCCAAGCAAATGAAATGTCATATAAATTGTTCTTCAAAACAACCTTGCAAGGTACATGCTATTATTGTCATTTTAGAAATTAGGAAATTATCTCTTACATAGGTGAAATGACTTGCCCAGGTCACATAACTCATAAGTAACTGCTGCAGGATTTGAATACAAGTCTTCCTGACTCATAGTCGCTCTAATTTGCACAGTATATATTTGCTTATGCACCTTATTCATCTCAACTAGATTTTTTGTTAGTTAATGTACAAGAAAGGGACCAAAGTAAAATTTAAGTTTGTAATTCTCCCAATAGTTGAACAATACACTACATTCATATACTTATTGAATCTGTGATGAACAAATAAATGAATGATATAATCAGTGAATATCCATTAAGAAAAATTTACTGATGAGGATTGACAAGGAGAGTGAGTCAGGAAGAGTTTGACAATTTTATTGCATGACACAAAGTGCAAATTTGCCTTCAGAATACCAACTTTGCATGTGAAGAAAAGAGAGTCTCATTACACTAATCTCTTGTAAATAATAGCATAAATGGGAAGACAAACAGATACAGGGTCTCTTGGTCCAAGAAATATATATCCAATTGTAATACAGTCAAGGTGAGCAGAGTTAAGAATGTTAATTCTAATCTCTCTATATATACTAGGTAAATTTAACTTTTATATATTTGTGCTTTACTTAGCACATATATGTGTGAAGAACTAAAAGATAATTTCACAGAATCATAGGCTTTTTCTCTTGAACAAATCTAGGACTCAAAGAAATCCATTGCTTTGCCAAAGTAATACAGGTACTCAGTGATGGAGGCCCTTATTCTAAACAAAGTGACCTCATAAGTTTGATATTATCTTGTCATCTCTTGTAAGCCCCATTTTGATAAATGTCGTGCACCTAATATATTCATGACAATTAAATATTTTCTAAGATAATGGGGGCTATTTGTGAGTAAATAAAGACTCTTATGGACTCAGTTTTGAACAATAAAGGAAAGAAGTTGAAAATTTTGAAGTTATGGGTACCTTGGAAGAGAAGGATAACATATTTTCCTGTAGATTGTAACGGCAATGGAATAAAAAAGAAGGAAAGAACAGTGAATAATAGTTATACACACTTCAAGAAAGCAGATTACCAAAGACTGAGAGAAAATATAGATCTGATTTTATGGCCTTTTCCATCCTGGATGGCTAAAGAAAGTTTTGCTAGTAGTATCACTGAAAGAAGTACCACAAGAAAGTTGGAAACCAAACTTTAATGACTGATGATTTGGTGATCTTGATGGTGTGGGTTGTCCTTCCACCAATATAGATCACAAAATATTCATTCCAACATATCATATGCAGTTCTTCTACATGTCTTTCTTCAAATCGGAAGTTCTTCACCTGATGTATGTGAACATTTTTTAAATTTCTTTTTAGAGTTATTTCAATAGGATGGGTTTCCTTTTTGATCCTATACATTTAAATATAATATTTGCAGAAGAGGTCCATACATTTCACCAGAATGCCAAAGGGGTGTAGGGTTAAAAAAAAAAACTGAAGGACCCAGACTTTAAATCCTGCATGGAAAATCTCCCCAAAGCATTAGAGATTTTTTAACAATTCATGTACACCAATGAAACACTCATCTATTATCTCTTGTTGTCACTATATGGCCAAAATATTTTATTTTGACTATAAGTTTGTTAGCAATTTCTCATATTTGTATTATCATTAGTAATAATTTATAAAGTAGCTACATGGACCCTTACCTATAAAGTGACTTTGAATCACCTTAAATATATATTATTTTGAAAAGAATGATGTTTAATGAATTACAATCATATAATATCGCTATGAGAATATTAAGATCAGTTTCTGTGTGTGTGTAATAGATTTGGCCTAAGAAGGAGTAATTGGGAACAATGTGCAAAAAGGCAAGGCTAAGTTTGATGTTAGGAAAATCTTTCTAATAAATAGGGCTCTGCAATGCTGGAATGAGTAGCATTGATCATTGTTTTTAATGGATTTTATGAAAAGGAGTTTCTTGGAATCATTTAAAGTACCATATAATTGCCCAAATGTGACCCATCTACTTTTCTCCTATGCATTTCCATTATTATAGTACCTGTCAAAATATGTGCATTAATGGACATATTTATTGTACTGATCATTCAACTTCATGGCATTATCTGGGCAGTATATATTCTTTATCAACTCAACTTTTCTTGTGTGGATTGGCAGGTTAACATTCTTTGAATGATATGAATCACATCCATATGGCACTGTTAGTATTTCTGCTGCTTAATGCAATCAGCATGTTATCCACATATTTGTGTATAAGGGAAACCTTAAGATCTATAAGGAGTTCGTCTTCACTATAGATATTGTGCAGGCCATCTTCTGTGATACCAGGGAATATCTTTCAAGAATATATCTTCCTTCAGATGAAGAATTAAAGCCATCTATAGTCATATGAAGGAATGCTCTAAATCACTATTGATTAGAGAAATGAAAATCAAAACAACTCTGAGGTACCACATCACACCTGTCAGAGTGGCCAACATGACCAAATAGGAAAATGGTGAATGTTGGAGAAGATGTGGGAAAATTGGAACACTAATGCATTGTTGGTGGAGTTGTGAAATGATCCAACCATTTTAGAGAGCAATTTGGAACTATACCCAAAGGGCTATAAAAATGTGCGTACCCTTTGACCCAGCAATAGCACTTCTAGGGCTAGATCCCAAAGAAATCACATAAACGGGAAAGGGAACTACATGTACAAAAATATTCATAGCAGCTCTTTTTGTGGTGGCAAAGAATTGGAAATTGAGAGGATGTCCATCAATTGGAGAATGGCTGAGCAAGTTGTGGTATACGAATGTGATGGAATACTATTGTGCTATAAGAAATGATGAACAGGCTGACTTCAGAAAAACCTGGAAAGACTTGCATGGTCTGATGCTGAGTGAAATGAGCAGAACCAAGAGAACGTTGTACACAATAACGGCCATGTTGTGTGATGACTAATATTGATAAACTTAACCCTTCCTGGCAAATACAAGGATCTAAGACATCTCAGGAGGCCTTGTGATGGAAAATGCTATCCACATCCAAAGAAAGAACTATGGAAGTCAAATTACTATTTTTTTTTCTCTTCTGTTGAGTTTTGTTTCCTCTTTCTGATGGTTCCTTCTATTGGTTTTAATTTTTACTTACAACATCGCTAATGTGAAAATATGTTTAATATGAATGTAAATGTATAGCCTATATCAGATTGTGTGCTATCTTGAGGAGGTGGGTGGGGAGGAAGGGGGAGAAAAATTTTAAACTCAAAAGCATATGGAAGTGATTATTGATAAATCAAAATAAATTAATAAAAAAATCCAAAAAAAAGAATATATATTCCTGTTCTGTGACCTGCTTGAAGTGTATGCTCAGAGAAATATCAAAAAAGAGTAATACTTGTGATTTCATCTGTCAGAAAAGAATGTTAACATGGGAGATACCTTTAAATCTGTTTTGCTTGACCAAGTCAACTCATTTTTGTAGTCAAAAAATATCAAACACTGGCATTTTGTATTCAATGCACCTCTAATTTAATTATGTGTCTGAAAATTCTCCATAAGAACTTTAATCTTTTATGGCCTAGTTACTTCTTTCTTACTTCCTTATCAATGGTATGTCAATATGTGCATTACAATGCTACAGATACATGAAAGAACCAACCATCTATATCTATCTATCTGTCTATCATCTATCTGTCTATCTCTCTCTGTATGTATGTATATTGAAAAGAGAAAGTAAGCATATAAGTTAATAGTTACATATGTAGCTTTAGAATTAGAGATTGAAGATGATGGGGGATAAAGAGAGATACAAGAAACATCTATGTGCTTAGAGACCTCATGCAGGATATAGTTGCTCTCAATTTTATGGACCTATTTCAAAGAGGCAAGATATGAGGTCAGGTCTAAGCTTTGGTCAAGTGATTAATTAGAGATATGCATGGGTATACAGAATTAGGAGTTATCATGGAAGTGCAGCTACGACTGAGATAATGTGGAAAGAATTAAAACACATTAAAGAGTTGATTTTGCAAGCATATGGGGAAGAGTCTAGCAGTATATATAGTAGTATATGGAAACAATTATATAGAGAGGGTTTCTTTGATGAGTGAATATAGTGAAATGAGTTCACAAGTTAAAAAGTTATTCTGAAATTTTAGAGTTCTACCTGCATGAAGATCTAATCTGGAGGAAACTATATGGGAATAGTGTGGTGATATGGGTCTTAATGTTCAATATTTGCTAGTGACTATACTAACAAAGAGAGTGGTAGCAAAAAAAGACTATAAAATCAGACTCTGAATCACAAAGCAAATTTGAATTATGAATTTTATGAGTGTCTCTTAGTTTTTGAAAAGAGATTTCCTTAGGGGAAATAGGTATAAAATTACCTAATGTGTAGGAAATGAATGGGCATAACATTATGTGTGACAATTAAAAAATAATATATTATAAACGAAGTCATAAGGATAACTTCTCTATTTCTTTGGAATTTTTCCTTGTTTGAGTTCTTACATTAATTCCTTAGTGCCTTTAAATATGTATGACCCCCAACATAAAATTCTTTAATATTTATCTTGATGGGCAGTTAGGTGACTCAGTGAATAGAGTGCCAGGACTGGAGTCAGGAAGACTTATCTTCCTGAATTCCAATGAGACCTCAGACCCTTACTAGCTATGTGAACCTGGACAAATCACTTAATCCTGTTTGCCTCAGTTTTCTCATCTATAAAATGAGCTGAAGAAGGAAGTAGCCAAATACATTCTTTAACAACAACAAATACATTTTGGTGGGTCTAGCCACTCATATTAACTTCAATGCATCTTCACATGTAGCATAGCAAATGTGAACATGATGAATGACCTTGAGCTCATTTCACATGTGGATCAGTTGTAGGACCCGGATATACCGATTCTGGAGGAGAGAAGAATCAGGGCAGTGCTGGCAGAAGCTGGTGGTAGATAATATGCCACCAAATATTTAAAACACTACCATCTATGGGAGGGATTAGATTTGTTCTATTTTACTCCTGGAAGTAGAAGCAGGAACAAAAGGTAAAGAGAAGATTTAAATTTAATGTCAGGGAAATCTAAAAATCTGAACTCTCCCCAAAGTGGAAAATGGCAGCTAAGTGGGGTGGTGATTAGAGCACTTGGCTTGGAATCAGAAAGATGTATTTATAAGCTCAAATCCATCCTAGGAGGTTTACTAGCTGTGTGACCCTGGGAAAGTCACCCAACCCTGTTTATCTCAATTTTCTCATCTGTAAATGTTGCTACAGAAGGAAAGGCAAACCACTCTAGCATATTTGCCAAGAAAAACCCAAATGGGTTCACAAAGACTTGGATGCCACTAAAAAATAACAACAAAGTATAAAGGGCTGCCTTGAGAAATAGGTTACTCTTCCTTGGAGGTCTTTGAGGAGAGGCTGGATGACTACTTTCATATGTTGTAGTGGGATTCTATCACCATCTGGGTTGTAGTAGATGGTTGCTAAGATCCCTTAAAATTCTTAAATTTTTGATTCCTTGTTCTTCCTCATCCCATATATCCAATCAGTTACCAAATCTTACCATCCATTCATCACCATCATCTTTCAACATCAAATCTCTTCTCAATACTTGTATGGCTACTACCTCACATTAGGGCCTGATCATCTTTTGTCCAGATTATTACAACTTCTTCCTAATTGGTTTTCCAAAATCAAAACTCTGTCTTTCAACTGATCCTCCCAATAGCTGTCAAAGTGTTTTATCTATCTATCTATTTATCCTATTCCCTCTGTTAGAAAATATAATCTCCATCACTTAAAGGCCTTTACACAATATCCCCAATATACCTTTCTGACCATATAGGTAACCACCCTTTTAATAATCTAAAATCTAAACAGAAAGGACTTATCTTTGTTCCTTAGACAAAATAGTCCACCTCCCCTCTCTTTGCCTTTGTCCTGGCTGTCTCTCATGTCTGACATGTAGCACTTCATCCTTACCTCTTAGAAGTCCTCATCTCCTTCCAAGACTCAGCTCACACCTTATCCTGAAATAAAGCCTTTACTGCTAGTGTTTTTACAAAAATAATGTAAGCTCCTTAAGGTAATGGACAATTTTGTCTTTATCTTTGTGCCCCCAGTGCATATTATAGAGAGAAAAACATGCTAAGCCCTTAATAAATGGTGATTAGTGGACTAAAGCTGTCAAATGTACTGACAAAGCAATATTTACTATAATAAGCTGACTAGGTTCAGATATCCTCTTATAAGCAAGAACATGTGACAATGATTTCCCCAGAATTGTAGAAAAAGTAAAAATGTTGAGAAGAGTTGAGCCTTGTGAGGGAAAATACTAAAGATAACCAAAAGTTGTTTTTTTTTTTAAAGCTATGTTTGTAGCAACCAGATTGAAAAGAATGTCAAAGAGTTGAAATCTTATTTTCATAAAAAATACTCTATTTCTCTGTAGTTTTTTTTCTTAATGATTTTAAAGCATCTTACCTACCTTTTCATTGGATCCTCATGAAGGCTTTGTGAGGGAATTTATGCAAGTAGTATTATTTCTCTCTATCTGACTCTTTCTCTCTCTCTCTCTCTCTCTCTCTCTCTCTCTCTCTCTCTCTCTCTCTCTCTCTCTCTCTCTCTCTCTGTCACAGATGTTAAAACCAAACAGTTAAATGAGGTGCCTTGATTCATCTAGCTAGCACTGGGGGTAGAGCTGGCTATGATTCAATCCCTGAACTGCTAGGGTCAAATATAGCATTTTTCCCACTCTACATGATTGCAATTTAGTGTAACACCATCGTTGGTTGGGATTAAAGTAACATCCATGGTCCAGAAGAAGCCCTGAAAGAAAGTGACTTGATGTAACATATTTGAATCTCTACTATGGAAAGGATTTCTTAATGTTGTCTTATTTTTCCCCTGTATTCTATGACCAGATCCCTCAAGATTATGGTAAATATATTTGGGGCACGAAGCTTCTTCCACATGAATCAGATCTCTTTAATCCTAAGACTTAAAGGAAAGTTTGTGATAAATCAATCCAACTCACTTATTTCATAAAAGAAGAAAGATATAAAATGGAAAAGTTATTTGCCTGCGATCACAAAGTAAATTAGTGAAGCCATCATTAATAAAAGCAATAATACTGTAGCATGCTGTCTTCATATAGTTTTGAGTGTTATCATGAGCTATATGAAGGGCCCCTACAAACAGTTAGAGAATACTCAAAATAAGAAATAGCATGACGGACCTATATGTACAAAAATAGTTAGAGAAGCTCTTTTCTGGGGACAAATAATTAGAAATTGAGGGGATGCCCATCAATTTGGGAATAGCTGAACAAATCGTGGTATATGATAATGATAGAATACTATTGTACTATAGGAAATGATGAGCAGGATGCTCTCAGAGAAACCTGGAAAGACTTATATGAGCTGATGCAAAGTGAAATGTACTGTGTACAAAGTAACAACAATATTGTAGGATGACAACTGTGAATGACTTAGCTATTCTCAATAATACAACAATCCAAGATAACTCTGAAGGACTTATGATGAAAAATGTTATCCATCCATAGACAAAGAACTGATGATGTCTGAATGCAGATTGAAGCAATTTTTTCTACTTTATTTTTATTGAGTATTTTTGTAAATGTTTTCTTTCACAACATGACTAATATGAAAATATGTTTTGTATGACTACACATGTATAACCTATATTGAATTGCTTACTTTCTTAATGAGAGGTGGTGGGGCAGGAGGAAGGGAGAGAATTTGGAACTCAAAGTATTAAAATTCATTGTTAAAAATTACTTTTGCATGTAACTAGAGAAAAAGAAAATACTAAATAAAATAAAAGAAAGAAGTAGCTTGGAGAGTAAAGAGGACTTCTATCTGAGGTCTGGGAATCTTCAAATGTGGTAATACTCTAAAATGCCCCAGGATATGCATGGTCCTTCTTTGAAAGATACTCAAAAAAAGAAATACATTGGTTACCTTTGTGTTTTATTTTTCTTTACTGATCTATTCCCTGGGATATAAAGCTTAGAAAAATCAATAGGTTTTCACCTATGCTCCAATGCAAACCTTAGAACTGAATAAAAGCTGCTGTAAGTACAAAGCATTACTATGGGAGAATCGTCCCCTGTGTTAGATGCTGGGGATACCAGGTCAAAATAACAACAAACATCCACCCCTGTCCTCAAGAAGATTATACAGTTATCCCTTTCACATCATTACTTTTCCCATCACGGTTTAGATATTTTGAGGGTTGGCATAAGAAATTATATTGAAATTTTTTAGGGAGTTTTGCA
>NW_020954548.1:5577221-5589288 GCF_900497805.2 Vombatus ursinus
TCTCTCTCTCTCTCTCTCTCTCTCTCTCTCTCTCTCTCTTTCTCTCTGTCACAGATGTTAAAACCAAACAGTTAAATGAGGTGCCTTGATTCATCTAGCTAGCACTGGGGGTAGAGCTGGCTATGATTCAATCCCTGAACTGCTAGGGTCAAATATAGCATTTTTCCCACTCTACATGATTGCAATTTAGTGTAACACCATCGTTGGTTGGGATTAAAGTAACATCCATGGTCCAGAAGAAGCCCTGAAAGAAAGTGACTTGATGTAACTTATATTTGAATCTCTACTATGGAAAGGATTTCTTAATGTTGTTTTATTTTTCCCCTGTATTCTATGACCAGATCCCTCAAGATTATGGTAATTATATTTGGGGCATGAAGCTTCTTCCACATGAATCAGATCTCTTTAATCCTAAGGCTTAAAGGAAAGTTTGTGATAAATCAATCCAACTCACTTATTTCATAAAAGAAGAAAGATATAAAATGGAAAAGTTATTTGCCTGCAATCATAAAGTAAATTAGTGAAGCCATCATTAATAAAAGCAATAATACTGTAGCATGCTGTCTTCATATAGTTTTGAGTGTTATCATGAGCTATATGAAGGGCCCCTACAAACAGTTAGAGAATACTCAAAATAAGAAATAGCATGACGGACCTATATGTACAAAAATAGTTAGAGAAGCTCTTTTCTGGGGACAAATAATTAGAAATTGAGGGGATGCCCATCAATTTGGGAATAGCTGAACAAATCGTGGTATATGATAATGATAGAATACTATTGTACTATAGGAAATGATGAGCAGGATGCTCTCAGAGAAACCTGGAAAGACTTATATGAGCTGATGCAAAGTGAAATGTACTGTGTACAAAGTAACAACAATATTGTAGGATGACAACTGTGAATGACTTAGCTATTCTCAATAATACAACAATCCAAGATAACTCTGAAGGACTTATGATGAAAAATGTTATCCATCCATAGACAAAGAACTGATGATGTCTGAATGCAGATTGAAGCAATTTTTTCTACTTTATTTTTCTTGAGTATTTTTGTCAATGTTTTCTTTCACAACATGACTAATATGAAAATATGTTTTGCATGACTACACATGTATAACCTATATTGAATTGCTTACTTTCTTAATGAGAGGTGGTGGGGCAGGAGGAAAGGAGAGAATTTGGAACTCAAAGTATTAAAATTCATTGTTAAAAATTACTTTTGCATGTAACTAGAGAAAAAGAAAATACTAAATAAAATAAAAGAAAGAAGTAGCTTGGAGAGTAGAGAGGACTTCTATCTGAGGTCTGGGAATCTTCAAATGTGGTAATACTCTAAAATGCCCCAGGATATGCATGGTCCTTCTTTGAAAGATACTCAAAAAAAGAAATACATTGGTTACCTTTGTGTTTTATTTTCTTTACTGATCTATTCCCTGGGATATAAAGCTTAGAAAAATCAATAGGTTTTCACCTATGCTCCAATGCAAACCTTAGAACTGAATAAAAGCTGCTATAAGTACAAAGCATTACTATGGGAGAATCATCCCCTGTGTTAGATGCTGGGGATACCAGGTCAAAATAACAACTAACATCCACCCCTGTCCTCAAGAAGATTATACAATTATCCCTTTCACATCATTACTTTTCCCATCACAGTTTAGATATTTTGAGGGTTGGCATAAGAAATTATATCGAAATTTTTGGGGGAGTTTTGCAGAAGACATAGAAGACACATGAAGGCCAGCAGATAACAGAGAAATGTTAGAAACTCAGAAATGCAAAACTTATATGTATAGTATTGTATAATAACCCAAATTCTATAATAAGGTACTGTAAGCACCCTACAAAAGAAAAAGAAAAAGAAATCCAGACTTCTCTGGAAAGAAGGGAGAGCCAAAAAATTTTATGTAGATTTTCCAGATAGCAGGACTGTCACATACCTAATCCCTGTGATGTGGAAGACATAACTGCATTTTATATGTTGCCAACAACCACTATCCAATAATTCTGAAAATTTACAATTTGGATTATTAGCTTCCTGAACTTTTTACCTTAGCTGTGCAAGCCAATCTGTAAGTAAGCATTTATTAAACACCTATTCTGTGCTAGACACTCTGCTTATGTCTAAGAAAACTATCCAATATAGATTCTGGAAATTTTGTTTGAGATGACCTCAATTACATTTTGGAATATTTGTAACAATGTGTATGATGACAACTTGTAGGGGGAAATTGATTGGAGAACTATGGAGAGCAAGGTAGGACTGAGGAAGGTAAACCAGCTTATTTCCAAATACATAAAATCTAAAACTATATGCAGTGGTTTAGAGAAAGCTTTGAAGTCTTTGGTTTTTGCTTTTTGTTTCCCATACACTTTCTTTGTAGGAAACGTGACAGTGTTATGGGGATTGATAACTACTTTCCTAGTAAAGAGGGTCAGTTGTCCTAGTGAGGAGATGATTTCATGGAGGAGTAATGGAAAAAACAATGCCAGTGAAAAAAACTTAGACCACTTACAGACACTGGGGAATGGAAGTCCAGTGGGAAGAAGTAGTATTGCTGGGCACAAAAATATTTTCCTTAAAGTATAATGTTAATGAGTAATTCCCCAGTTATAGACAAGGTTTGCAGGCAGGGCAAGGCTGGTATAGGACCAGGTTGGATAATGTGTCTTCTGAATGAGTGAGAGGGAAACTAGTCTAAAGAATTATAACTCTGCTTCTACCTTTTTTTTTTTTTAATCTCAGCATGGGCTTGCCAGAATAGTGGGATCCTCTAGTCATGGCTATAACTAGTATCAAGGTAACTAATTAAGTTCTGAATTCACATCTTGAGTCTGGTTTGTCAGTCTTTTGACTCAGTGGCCAAAGTGTCACCAATACCATTGCTTGACAATTGCAGCTTATCTTCTGTAAATATCTCTGTTAAGTGTCTCCTCCAATATCTTATAATAGGGTAGAGGTGATCCTATTTCCTCAAAGCATATGCCAGTAAAAATAAAAGTAGACATGTTCTGCTTGGCCCTAAAGGGCCAATAGATGTATTTGAAAGAGGCAGATTTGGAGTCAATATTGGGGGAAACTGCCATATAATGCAGTTGAAAGGGTAATGGATGTGGACTTCAGTTCAAGTTTTGGTTGTATTCATTAATACTTTTGATATTGGACTATAATCCAAAAAATGCTTAATCTTGCTATGCTCCAGTTTCCTAATTTGTAAAATGGGAAGATTAGACTGAATATTGCCTAAAGTCTCTTGCAGCTCTGAATTCTTTATCATTTTAAATTAAATAATGCCATTATAAATAAACAATGGAAGGGGTAGTGAATTCTTCATTCTAGAGGCTGAATGGCCACTTATTTGGGATACTGAAGAGAATATTTCTGCCAAGGAATAACATGGACTGGATAATCAACAGGACCATGTTGGTGGAAAGGATTTAGAGTCAGTGGTTGTCAGTTCAAGTCTTGGAATAATCTTGAGCAAGTCACTTAGCCTTAATTTTCTGATCTGCAAAAGGGAGTTAGCCTAAATGACCTTAAAGGTCTTTGACATCTCTTAAGATACTATAATCCTTTCATTCTGGTTCATTGATATCTTCCATTCCCCTAGGTATTTCATGTACTTAGGCTTTGTAACCTACCCAGGAATCTGGACTTCAGTTCACTAGCATAGGGGAACCATGATGACAATATAATTTAGATTCATTTCTTAGCTATAAAGTTGACATAGCTTTCTGAGACTTCCCAGCATCCCTGGGGTGTGCGTGTAGGAGAAAGCCCCAGGCATTACTGCCACAGCTTATGATTATAGTAATAAGTTCTGTGTCCTAATCACCAGTGGTAAATTTCTATTGCTCTGGGAGTTTGGTCAGCTCAGATGGACACTCAAAAGGTATGGCCATTTTCTATGTCATCCTGGGAAGTGGATCCTGGGAATTTTGCTATTTTTATCCTAAGTGAGCAGCAGAGCAAATACTAGGATGGTACAATAATGAAGAGAGAGTTACTTGCCTGAAGCAGCCTGATTTAGGTGTTTCTTTCCCAGGTGTCAAAATTGCAGCAGGGAGACCCAGACCATGATTTTGTCAGTATAGGGAACTCCTATTAACACAAGTCACAACCTATATCTGCCTTAGTAGATAAATCCCCGAGGGTTGCCTGAGGTCCCCAAAAGTGAAGTGACTTCCCTAGGGACATAAGACTAGGAAGTATTAGAGATGGCATTTGAAGCTAATGAACTCTTCCTGATTCCAAGCCTGGCATTCTGCCTATTTCCTTAAGTTATGCCACCTCTTGACATTTATTATAGATAGCAAAAGCAGTTTGTTTTTAATCGTACCCATGACTTACTTGATGAAGAGAACTACAAGCGGGAGACTTCTTTCATCATTACGGATCATTTCTTTCTCTGAAACTTAAGGGTTTTAGAGAGTTTCTTGGGGGCACTGAAAGGTTAAGTGATTTGTCCAGTCACATGGCCAATATGGAACAGAGACATAACTTAAACCAACTTCTTTCTGATAGTTAGACAGGCTCTGCATCCATTATGCCATGTTGCCTCTCAAGAACAGTATGAGAATTTACAATTAAGTACTTCTTTAAAGTGTACCTCATGCGTTTTTTCTTGATCATCACAGCAAACCTGTGAGGTAGGAAAGAAAGACAATGATTCCCAATTTATAATGAAGAAGTTGAATTTCAAAGAAAGTAAAAAACATTTAATAAAAATCACAAAGCAAGTAAATGACAGAAAGAAGAATTGAAACTGGGTCTTCTTACTCTAGATTTAGTGTTTCTTTACATCATCTCATGAAACACAGATATTCTAGGCACATGATATATGTTTTTTTAATAAATAGAAATTTATCTTAGCCGTTGACAACAATTATCTATGGTCTTTCATTTATTGAAGTTCACATGTGCTTAATGTTACATAAATATGGAAATTACTGGAAAAAATAATTGCAAATGAAAACCTAATTACAAGTTCACTGGGGACGATATGAGTTGTCCATGAAAACCAGCTAAATTTGCATGCACCTCCCCAAATTATATGCCAGTGCATGAGCATGAATTCAGCTAATTCAAGTTTTCTGGTTATAAACAGATTCAATGATTGATGAAGAAATAGCATAATTAATTTTCATAAAGCGGATATAATTTGAGCAAGGATAAGAGCATTGAAAAATGATCTTCTCTATTAACTTTGGAAGACAAACAAGCAAACACAAACAAAATATAGTTTATATGGGCCATGCATTGCAATATCTGAAATGTACTGTTCTAAAGTTATAGGCAACCTTTTCAAAATGTTTTCTCATAGAGTTGTGGATCAAATATAGTTTTTTGATGGCTTGATTAGTAAACTAATATCACTAAGAGTGCAGAAAATTTCAAGGTTACAATTTCTAATCTGAGGAATATTATGGAGAAAAAAAAATTTATATAGCTCCTAGTATAGGACAGGCACTTTACAAATATTATCTCATTTGATCCTCACAACAACCCTTGAAGGTATATGTTAGTACAATATTTTTCAGTTGAGGAAACTGAGGCAGACAGAGGTTTAATGATTTGTCCATGGTCACCCAGCTAGAATCTGAGTCTAGATTTGAAGTTTCATATACCTAACACCAAGTCCAGTGTTCTATCGAGTGAGTAATTATAATTGGGAAGCAGAAGAAAATGATCTCAATAACATGTCTGAATGGAAAATGAAAAATAAGCAATATAGCTGATTTTAGAATATAAGTATAATGGATTGAAATAGTTTATATTCAGAACAGAAGTTTAAAAAGTCTAATTTTAATTTTATCTCTACCACTAATCAATTGTATTACCTTGGACAAATCCCTTCATCTCACAGGTCTTCAAATTCTTCATCCAAAAAGTTAAAAAGCTGATGTCTAAAGTTCCTTCTAACTCATATATGATATAATATAATATGATAAAATATAATATAATATAATGTAATGTAATATAATGTAATGTAATTAATATAATATAATGTAATAAGTATAATCTAATACATATAATATAATATACACACATGTGTCTTCACATATATGTATATACATATATTTGTGTATATTTATGCATGTATATCATTCTCCATTGTCAAGTTGAAAAAAAAAGTAAAAATTTTCTTTTCTGTAAATTCTCAGTGGTGATGGTAACAGACTAAGATAACAAAAAGATAAAGGACACAAAATAAAACTTTCTTACTGGATGGCTTTCACAAGGACTGTGTTGATATCATTGGCATCACCACAATCAGTACATTCCTTAGACCTAGGCAAGCATGGGCTGCTTTCCAAGGTCCCATGGCAGAATGAAGTTTATCCTTTGGCTGACCCCACTCATTACAGGCAATAAAATATGAAGATAAAAAGAAAATATGCAAAATAAAACAAAATAATTGTGAATGAATCATTTGTACAAGTAACTAAATATTACCTTTTATTCTGTTGGGTATGAGAACATCTGAATACATCTAAATTAAGACAGTCAATTATCCTGAAATAAGTGGAATAGTTCTGGATTCTGATAGCCCTGGACCCCCACATGGTCAGGAGTATGGGGTACTGTATGTGCTGCTTGTCCTGAATTTTCATCAAATCATGCAAGTGCTTGTAGATGAATTGCTCATTGTTCCCTGTCTTGAGTCACTTCAAGGTACAATGTATATCATTGACTAAATATGTGGTCATGGATGATAAATACAACAATGACATAAGTGATCACCAAGGTGCTCAATAATGACATGCAGGCAAGAACCTTATCCATTATTAGAAGATACTCCTTCATAAGGGAGCTGCTGCTGATTCAGGCGCTTCCAAAGCCTGCTTCTCCTTTGCTTTGGCTGAAGCGGTACTGGCACAGCCCGTGCTGCACTGCACTCTACTCTCACCTAGGTACAACAGACCTTTCCTGCTGACCTTCCAACCTGTCTTGGACTGGGAAATTGGTTTCATTCCACCTTTTTGTGGGTTTTGCTGCTCTAAAATTTATTTAGAGTTATTTTAAAGGTATTTGGAGGTGTTTGGGGAAGAGCTTAGGTGAGTCCCTGCCTTTACGCCCCATCATGACTCTTCCACCTCATGCATTTCTTTTAAACTGTCCCATTTAAAGAAGAGATTGGCAATTACCATAAAAAACTCATGTGTGTTAGCCCATCTTATTATTTGGGATAGTATTTTCTTTCATGTAACAATACATTAGAAAATACGTAATTTGTGGATAAACTAGAATATTTAAATTTTGTACTTTTTGCTGCCTATTTGAACTATCATAAACAATAGAGAAAAAAACAAAGTTCAGTGCATTTTAATATCAAAATATTTCTGGACATTTGCATCAACACCTAAAGTTCTATTTTATTGCAATTTATTATATTATAATGATGAAATTTTCATTTTAAATACAGAATGATTATTATTTTAATTTTATGAAAGATAGAAAGGGGCAGCTAGGTGGTGCAGTGGATAGAGCACTGGCCCTGAAGTCAGGAGGACCTGCGTTCAAATCTGGCCTCAGACCAAACACTTGACACTTACTAGCTGTGTGACCTTGGGCAAGTCACTCAACCCCAACTGCCCAAAAAAAAAAAAGAAAAGAAAAAGAAAGACAGACATATATTAGAAGTTTCAGAAAACAGAGTGGTAGACACTATATATATCAACATCTATCCTATGGCTTTTTTGTACTGTCAATAAAAAATAATATTAAAAATAATGATTTAAACCTTACTACAAAATCTAATAATAATTACCATTAAAATTAATATTTCATTATGTTTTGTATAACTTCATACGTATAATGGGCATTGTATTTCTTGCCTTCTCAATGGGTGGGGTGTAAAGGGAAGGAGAGAATTTAGAAGTGAAAATAAAAATAAAAATATAACTAAATAAATTCCTATGAAAATTATCTAATTTATGAAATCACATATAATTATTGAGGCCTTCAGTGAAGGGACTTTTTCAACATAAAACACCCACAAAGAGTTCTTTTTAGGATGAAGTTTTTATTTACTTTGTTTCATTATATGACATTGTTGTAAAAAGGGTAAGGTTTCTCAGTTTTCTTGGAATGTGCATTACTGGTGAGGGACAGAGGATAGTTTGATGAGTTCTAACTTCTGTGTATCAGCTATTGAATGGTGTTGAAAACATTCTGAAAATTATATAGATAGTATTGCTGTATTGAGGGACTATGGGGAGTGTAGGAGTGAGGTGAGCCTTCATAGTCTAAACTGTTTTCCTGGAATATGGGGTGAATGTTGCCAATAGCTCAGAGAATGTGTGGAGTATTCACTCTTTAACCATCAGTGGTCAAGTAAGCTTCACAAAATTCTAACAAAAGTAGTTATGTGAACTACAAAAATTATCCAAATTTAGATAGTCATTTCATCTTTACATAGTCCAATGCATTAAATCATAATTCTTCTTATGAAAAGTTGAATGGTTTAACCTAATTATTCTAAATTTTTATTGACAAATCAGTATACCTCATATGGGCCTTTGATTTTTATAATTGATTTTTAGACAAGTTGTTTATATAGACAGTGGTGCCCCCAAAAAATGTCAAATGACTTGAATACTCCAGAGTTAATCCTTCCTACAATAAATATCAAACCACAAACTTTTTGTCAAGATATTATGATTGTTCAATATTCAAAATCCAACCTTTTTCTTAAAAAAAAAGGTAAACTCTTTAGAATAAGAGAAAAGTCAAAGAAAGGCTAGAGCCAATACTTGTAGATAAGATAATGATAAGGATAAGAAATCAAAACTACTCAAATTTATTTTGCTTCTATTTTGTTTACAAAGAGAATTAATCTTTATTGATATGATATACAACAAAAATGAATGGCAAGAATTAAATCCGTTGATAAAGGAGAAGAAAAAAGAGCACCAAGCTGACCTCAAGAAGTTCAGACCTTGAAGTCAAGACAACCTACACTTCAATGGGTGACTGAGAGACATAGCAAATGTGATTCTTTACCTGCTGTTAGTGAGCTATGAAAAATTAAAGAGAAAGGAAGTGATGATCTATGAATTTAGAGAAATAGTCTCAATTTTAAATGTGTGTGTGTGTGTGTGTGTGTGTGTGTGTGTGTGTGTGTGTAGTGTCTCTGTGTATTTGTCCATAATGGAAATGAAGTCTATACACAATTGATCTGAGTTTGATATCTCTTTCCCGAAAACATACATCACACTTTTATTTCAAAAGGGATGATTAGGGGGACATTTTAAAAGAGGAAGCAGTGATCACTAAAAATAGCATTTGTTCAGCATGACTAGATTCTGCAAGACTGGACTAATTTACTTAGTAGATAGGCTGATCAGAGCAATACCATGTATAAAGTATACTTATATTTGAACAGAACAAATTTGACTCAAATGCCATCCTTAAGGACAAAATGGGGGGGGCGACAAAAACAAAACATGAGGTAGAGAATAGTATATTTGGAATTCAGGACTGAGTGAATTATCTTGAATTGATTGATGTCAATCTACAGGAATATGGAGTAACATTCACATCTGTTGGCTCTCCTGTGCTATTTGAGATTTATAAATTATTTGGATGAATATATACCTACTAAATTGACAGACAACACAAAGCTAAGAGGTGCAGTTGACAAGAAGGCTAATAGATTTAAGATCTACAATTTCACATTAGGCTAGAAAGACAAACCATAAGAATATCAAATTTACTGAGGACAAACGTAAAGGGTTCAAAAATCAACTGTATAAATATTAAATGACTAAACAATTTATATTTAATGTGTGAAGACACAGATCTTCAGGTTTTAGTGTGCTTCATGGGAATCAAGAATGTGGCATTGAAGTAAAATAAAAAACTAATGTAAATGTAAATGTTCGGCTGTATTAATAGACTACTAGTAACTTGAACAAGTAAAATGATAACCCTGTAGTATATCTGAACAATTGAGAATAGCTATGGTCACCACATTTTAGTAAGGAGATTGACATGCTTGGAGTGAGTCTAAAGGAGTGTGACCAGGATAATGAAAAAAGAAATATAAGAGAAAAAAAAAAACAGAGAAGCACCAGTTTAAGAAATCGGAAAGTTTTTGTCTGTAAAAGAGAAGGCTTTGAGAGGCATGCTAGCTTTTTCAAAATATTTTAGGGCTGTCATTTAAAAGATGGGTTAGACTTTTCCTGCTTAGTGCTTGAGAATAAAAATATAAGATATCAGTGGAGATTGCAGAAGAAGCAGATTTTGGGAGAAAGAGAGAGACAGAGAGAGAGACAGACAGAGAGAGAGAGAGACAGAGACAGGGAGAGATAGAAATAGAGACAGACAGAAACAGAGACAGAGATACAGAGACAGGAGAGACAGAGACAGAGATGGAGACATACAGAGAGAATGGGACCATGTTACTAACTTGCCTTCCACCATTTTTCCCATCTCACCACAGCATGTCAGTGGTAGCATGGAAATATGTTATCACAAGGAGAAAGCAGGTCAATTTCATGACCAGAAATTGTGATAAATGCCTGATTATAAGTCATTCAGCACTAAGACAGTAGACTATGCCTACCCACTAGTATATGAGGGATTGACTTTGATAATGTGTTGTACATGGGCAGCATTGCCAGAAATATTTAGGAAGGAAGAAAACCTGTTATGTGTTGGTCAATCTAACAAGGCTGGTCTATTTTTGTGCCTTTGGCAATTTGAAATCTTCCCTGTGCATGACACATGAGAGGTGAGGGTGCCACTGAATTGTCCAAGTTTTCTAAGAAGTTTCCCCCACATTTACATGTCTTGGGTCTCTTCTTCAGTGCGATTACTCCTGAAGAATTTACTAGGAATGAACATCTCTATCTCAATGTTTCCTGCCTCCCTCCCCTAACTGTGCAGTGCTTGCTATTTCCTCTATGTGAGAAGAGGTAATGGTTTAAATAATGGCTGTTTTGCAATAAGAATAAATTTAGATAGCTTCAGTTGAATTTCTGAAATGATTCTGGTTGTGAACTTTGCCCCATTACTCTAGCAATGAATTTTGAGAACTGAGAATAGAAGAGGAAAGAAGTGCCTTTTTCTTAGCCCCCTTTACTAAGGGGGAATGGATGAGAGAATAGGAAGAAGAAGGAAAAGAAAAGAAAAACCCATCTCCTCCTTTACACTTTACACTTTACTTTTAGTGGGGAAGATGTCATCCTGACCCTCTCCATACCCGAGTTCACTGAGTTCTATACAGTACTTGCTCGTTATCCCTTCTTCCCTATTCCGTGTTTTTTGATGCTTCTCAACACTTCCTTGAGCAATGTAATGGGAAAATTGAGGGATATTTTTAAACATAGGCCTTCCTTCAGTTTTTTTTTCCTTCAATTGCTACAGTTGTTTCTATTTAACCAGGTGGAATGCTGTGCCTCTTAAAGGAGGATAATAAAGTAACTTCCCAAAATTCTACTGCTCCCATTCAGGAAACCATTACTATAATCAGTCAAATCACTCTTGACTGTGTCTGAGGTTTTACTTATGATTCCATCTGTCCTTTATGGATACCCTGTTAGAAAGTTAAAAGCCATCAGGCCACCCACCAGGTAGTTCACTTCATGTTCTTTCTATTTACCAGTAGATAATATACCAACAATCTGGAACATGCGACAGTTTTAAGACAAAGGGTTATCTTGAACAGCTTCTCCCTTTTCTCATTTCTTTCTTCTACATATCAGTCTTAGGGTTCATTGCATGGTTTGTCTGATGTACTACGATGTGGGATGCTAATGTTAAGCTCACTTACCATCTTTACATAATATAAAGGGCCTATATCATCCCTTGTAGCCTCTGATTTTTATTAAAGGTCACACTCAGAATTAGAAAGAATGCAAAATTATTTATTAGTAATAATAATAATAGAGAAGTATTATCTTCTATTATGAAGAGAAAATAATAGTGAGAGATAACTCTTCTTAATCTGTTTATTTTAAATATTTTATATTCTCTCTCTCTCTTTCTCTTTCTCTTTCTCTTTCTTTCTCTTTCTTTCTCTCTCTCTCTCTCTCTCTCTCTCTCTCTCTCTCTCTCTCT